>NW_009918885.1:0-32066 GCF_000696875.1 Nestor notabilis
CCCAAGCACCCCACAAACCACCCCCTGTACCCCAGGCACAGCAATGTGTTCACATGCACCACCATGAGGAGCTCCCTTCACGGGAGACCCATCTCCTGAAAATCAGCCCCAGCTGGGAGACCAAAATCTGGCTTCAAGCTTCGTATCAAAAGATAGAGTAAAATTCACCCAAGCCAGACTGCACTCCCTCCGGAGAACAGGAATAGATGACAGCCCCACAGCCCTGCTATAACCAGCTATATCATAGCCCCAGGGCTGCTCCCTTCTCCCTGCTCTAGTTAACTCCTTTAGGGGTTACAGAAGCGAGGTTCAGAGGCAGGAAGCGGGGAGCAGAGAGGAAAATCTATTTAAATCCCCAGGCTGCTTTGGCTCCTCACGCACGGCACGGCAAGGAAGGGAACTCTCCACATGAGCTGAGTGCAGACAGCTCCTCTAAGGCCTGATTACTCTTCAGCTTAAAACCTGCATTAGTAAGTTTAAATTAAGATGATTATTTTTAAATGAATACATCTCAGGACTACTAATGCAGAGCACTGCCCAGTGCGACTCTGCACTGGGGTGGGATTTCTGCAATGCCCATGTAAAGCAGGGACAAAGGTCCCAGTGGGAAGCAATTAAGACTCTAGTCCTACATCTACAGGTCAGTGGCAAAACTTCACCTTGTGCAGGCAAAAAGAGACAGAGATGACTTTGTCTCTCATTCAAAGACATGGCAGCAATATTTGATGGGAACACAGCATTAAGTGACCCCTACAACGTTCATCAATTCCTCTATTGATAATGTACTGTCTTCTAGGAAGAACCATCATGTTGCCATATCCAAAATACAACCAGAAAACTTGTGTCCTCCAATTGTGAAAGAACACGTTTACAAGGGCATGTTCAAGGTCAATGTGGAGTAAGGCTCCAAGGACAGTTGATCACAAAGGCCCACAGTTGAAAAGCTGTGGTGCCACTCGCCAGTCAAGCGAGGTCAAGCACCAAACGGCTCATGGAAGCTCAAAGTCATGTTCAACCATGAGCTGATTCTACCAACCAGGTGGGATTCCCAAGCCCAGGAAGTCACACTGCCACATCACAGCCAGGCAGCCACCCCGTTGCACCAGCCATACCTGGAGCATGCACACAGCTTGCTCTGCCAATATGCCCAAACACACGTGGTTCTTCAGCTAGAACAGCTTCTATGGTGCAGCCAGTGACTTTCTTTAAGCATGCACTCACAAAAAGGAGAAGGAAGAAATGTGTTTGGAGGTTTAGCACAGCATTTAACAAAATCTGACAGCACAGCCCAATTCAGAGGCTGAGCAGAGGCACATTCTGTAGGAGTTTATAAATTCTCCCAGCTCCAAGCACTGAGGTCACTCCAAAGAGAAGTTTATTGCCTCTACAGTGCAGAAAGCAGAACGTAATTTAAATACTTCTAAGTTAGTATCAACTAATTTTTCATGATAACCCTGTCAAATCAGTGATGAGAGCTCTCCGTTAAGATTCTAGATAATGTTCTGCTCAAGCAAGGAAAATTCACAGGAAGGGAAAAGAAATGCGTGAAGCAATTTACCTCCCTCCCAACGTACTCCAGATGATTTCTCTGAAAAGAACAAATGGGAAACTTTAACCCTTAGCCTTGATTAATTTCATCTACATAATATAGATGCACATGGCAATCAGTTACTGATGAGCAAGTTTTACTTCATCTGCTGAGTCAAGCTAATGTCTATGCAACACGCTGCCTGGCTTCTTCACAAGAGTGATCTTCTCCTGTGATGCGAGACCACTGAAATCTTGCAAATGTCCAGATTTGCCTATTACTACTGAAACACTTCCACAATTCTCCGAAATGCTGCATTTTCCTCTATCCTCTTCCCCCCACACAAATGGGTTGGTGAATTGCACAAATTACAGCACTCCTACCTTCACAAAAGAAAGATGTTTCCCTTGCCAGGGAGGGAACCCACCAGCCATTATGAAAGCAACATAGTTGTCGCTCTAAAGCAGATCAAATAACCCTTGACTAGGAATAAAAGGGCCCCTGAGGAGCAGCATCACAAATGAAGAGTGGAAGCAAGACAAAGAGAAAACATTCCTACTTTTTTCCAAGGGAAGGCAGCACCGCGCAGCTACAAGAGCTTCTCTCCCTTGTGTGATGTTTACTCACTTCTTGACCACGGGGCAAGTCATTTCAGTCTCCATAGGGCTGATGTATCAAAGAGTCTGGGGAGAAGCTCAGCTGGAGTCTGCAGGGCTCAGCATTTAGACACACATTTTAACTCGCAGCATTTGTGGAAGCCTCATTAGGTTGAGTACGTTGCACAATCAAGTGCGATGTGCCTTGATTTCCACAAAAAGCACAAAAATATACCCCCACAGCTCAATGGAGCCCGTGAGGCTTCACTCATTAAATGTCTAACCCGCTGAAACGCTGATTTGGAGATGTTGGAATAGTGCAAGACATCGTTAGTGACGTTATTGTTATTAAAGGAAGAACAAAAAGACATTGTTCCTAGCTAGGAAGGTCCCACCAAACTACCAAGCAACAGATAAATCAGCCAAGGTCTCCAAAAAAAGACCTTATTTCTCCTTTACTCCAACGTCTTAATGTGCATGGCTTTTTTTTTGTGCTGGAAATATATTTCTATAAATCCTCCTCTACAGAAAGCTTAGCTTTCAGAAGGGGGAAAGTAGCAGATAAAATACTACCCATCAAAATGAACTCAAGTCTCTAGTAACATAACTAAATGTGTAATGTTACAGATGTTTTATAGCCAGGATGTCGGATCCATTTACATCATTTTTACAAACCCGGCAAGAAATCTCTCCCAGCGCTGGAAACCACACTAACAGGTCCTGGACCAGTGTTCATCCAAAGAAAGATGCCACCAGGGAACAACAACAACAACTACCCACCAAAACTTGGAGGGCTCCTTTCTTTTCTCAGGCACGTGCCATCAAGACCGAGAGCCAGGAGAGGATGCCAGGCTGAGAGAGGAGCTGGCATTGAGACACAGGGCAGGAAAGGGGGTAGGTGTGAGAAAACATGGCCAAGGAGCAGGGGAGGACAAGTAAAACCAGCACAGAAGTAAGGAAGGACCGAGGGCAACTGGTAAACCCCTGAGAGCAGAGGAGGAAGAGCGCGTATCTGCAGAGTTATTCCCTGCATCCACCCCCAGTGCACAGCCGTTTCCTTTTCCAGGCTCTGGGTCCCCCAAGAGCACCAGCAAAGGAATCAAACTGCCTCATTTATCCGCAGCACATTGAACCCCAGAGCTAACACGCTTCTATTCATTAGAGAAAGGAAACCAGTGACCCACTGCCCTTCTACTACTACCCCACTGAAGCAAGATCACTGGTTTCTACACCTACAAGTCCTGCTGAGACACGATGTGCAATCAACCCAACGCAACAGCAGCACTTGCAGCAAGGACAGACCCTGGCATGCTGCGAGGGGCTGCATCCACTGCAGAGCTGCCTCTTGCTGATCACAAACCCATCATCCCCCCAGCACACCCCTGGGTGCACAAACAGCAATCCCCACTGCAGCACATCGACAGCTCCTGCACCACATGCACATGCTGAAAGCATGCTCTGACTGACGTATGGTTCTACTTTCAAAGCCCATTAGCAAGTGGTACCCAACACTGAGAGATTTATGACCCACAATGATAACTGCCTCACGCTGCTTTGTTTGTTAATTGTGACTAGCTCTGCCTTCAGAAGGGTAGGAGCCTAATAAATCAGTTATCTCCAGGAAGAATTTATTTAAAGCTGCTAACATTGTAAACCCAAGTACTTGGCAAGAGATTCTGTGCAAACGGATGTGTTTATACATTAGCATTTGGATGGCAGAACACACCGAGTGACTCAGCACCCGGGCTTTAATGAGACCATCTCCAAGCAAGACCTTGATGGGTTCAGGCAGACTTTATCCACCAGAACAAGCCAACCCTTGCATTGCAGCCATAGTATGATTGATCCTCGGGATGGCCTCATCACAGTTTCCTCTGCAAAGTGAAGATCTGGGGGAAAGAAACACATGATTGGAAGTGGAAGCTCCACGACAGGAAGCAGGGAGCCAGCAAACCACACCAGAGCTCACAAAGACTCTGCTCCCTCTTGGCCAAGTGTGCAAACGACCTGAACATCTCACCAGGCAACGCCTCCACTCTGAGCCTGACCCCAGGCACCTCACTTCAGAGAGTCTGCCCATTCTCCAGTGAGATCAGCACGAACAAACTCCCTGCAAACCAGAACATCAAATCCACGGGTATTTTTGCCCCGCGCCTGTCTCTGCTCTCAAACTCGAGGCTCCCCTTGTTCCAGCACTCACAAAACTTGGCACAGATCGTGGATTAAAAGAAAACTGTTGTCATTTTGACAGTCCTGTCATTTCTTTTTCTCCCTGGGGCTGCAAGAGCTGCAGAGCTCAAAGAAATCACTGAATTGTGGCATTTTGGTCACTAGCTTAAGCCTCCTACCTACTGAAGGATCAGAAGAGGGGCTGCTGGTTTCTTCCTTCCCCCCCAAGGCTCTGTCCTGTGTAGGTGCCTTGCTGGCTCCCAGAGCAATGCCTGCTACAACAGACTCATTCTTACCTGATCTGCAATACCAAGAGATCTCCAACAATAATTTTGTTACTGAAAATAAGCATTTGGCTGGAATCACACTCCCTCCCCAGTACGAGAACTCTGCCAGTATCAAAGCCTATCACAGCTCAATACACTTACAGACTTGAAAGTACCTTCATCATTATAACACTGCCAAAAATCTCACATGAAAAGGCCAAGTCACTGGGATGAGTGGATTTCCAGGTCGGCAGGACATGAAAAGCTGGGACAACTTCCCATGAATAGCCACTTGTGTAGTTTGACTCAAGCCAAATCTGAAGGCCATTAACATGTGCCTCCTGCCTGGTATATGGGTATTGAGCTGAAGACCTCTAGAGCTATCTCCTGTAACATGAGCTTAAACTCTATCTCAGGAGAAGAGGGATGCAGAGGATACAGTGCCAGGAGGGAAGCAGCAACTCCCTTCCCAGCAGGTCACCCCTCAAGAGGCAGATGTGCTGTTGGCTTGAAGTCCCAAAGTGCACACACAGAGAACAGCACTGCCCAGCGTGGTGGGAGATTTCATTCCTCCCAAGGAAACACAAGGTCTGTAACTACACTGGGAATTTTAATGTAAGATAGAAGCCCTGTGCCTCAACTCCCATAGCCAGACACAGGGCTGGAGACCACGCCAGCATTTGTCAGAAATAACCTATGAACCAGGAGAGCATCTATAAGCTAAGTGCATGGTGCTGTACATCAAAATAGTTCACGCAGGTTAACAACAAAACCTTTCACAGAGGTTTACACCCCACCTCTCCTGCCTTGTATCTTTAAAATGACGTGAAGTATGCAAATGGACTGTCCAGGCTGAATTAATGCACAGGAAATGTTTTTCCTCTTACATGAAGGCTAAAAGCATCAGAATAAGGAGGTCACCACAAGCTGCACCCACAGCTGCATGAAGACAGCAGGACCAATTCCCTCCTGCCTTCCAAGAGAACTTACAGCCCTAATGTAATACCCAACAACTGCACAGACACCTTCCTTGCCTCTAGTTTGTTTCCCATCCATTTTCATGAACCGTGGTCTGCCAGTCTTCCCAGCTCCAAAGTTCTGCCCCGCAGGCAAAGACGCTGCCAGCTGCGGCGAGGGTTTGATGGATCTTCTCCAGGAAGAAGGGGAGAGGAGAAAGCAAAGGGGCTGCGGGTTTGGAAATGTCAGGTTATACATTCAGCTTGGGTTCAGCAATCCTTCATCCATTGTTAAATCACAGACCACATGCTGAGAGTTAAAGACTTAGATAGGACTCCAGGGACTAATCGAGGAATGATTTCAGCTTCTAACTGTGCTCTAACCAGGCACTTAGGATGCAAAGCACAAGTTTGTGACACTGTTGTACACTGCATCAAAATGACTTTTTGAGACATTTTTGCAAATAACTAATAAGGAAAAAAAAGCCCCATCACCCTGATTCAACGTAATTCTTCCCCTCTGTCCCCCACCCTTATACTCATGTTCGTGCCAAACAGCCTCTGCCTTCAATTAGGTCTACTTTACGCATGCACAAAGCCCCCAAAATATGAAAGAGCTTTTATGCAACACCAGATTATCTAACGTGCACATATTTTGCAAAAGTCCACTTTTAAAACACCTAGTCACGGAGAAGGGGGGAGAAGAAAGGCACTCCATTCAGTGAGAGAGAAAGGGGAAAATCCCACACCAGAGCTGCAGAAAAGAAACTGAATGCATTTTTATATTAAGCAATCAAGTGGTGTCACACATTGAAAAAACAAAGCTCGGGAAGTTTAAGTGGGCAGGCACTAAGGCCTTGCCATGGGACACACTTTTCAGCAGTACAGAAAGCGCTCCCTTATCAACGGGGCACAGTAAGAAGCAGGATCTCTGCCTATTTAAAAGAAACCCAGAGAAATAACTTCTCCTGACAGGCTGACAGCTGACATTCTTAACTGAAAAAGCTGTGTGCCAAGAATTATCAGGCCTGGCTTTTCTCTCCCTGATAGATGACAGAGCAAAAAACAACAACGGCCACACACATCTCATAAATCACAACTTTTATTGAATGCCTCGCCACATAATAGCAACAGTCAAACTGAATAAAGACGCTTTTCAGTGCTCATCGGTAAAATACTGGGGGAGAAGAGAGATCATTTCCAGCACTAACAGCCTATCCCTGATAGAACAGGTATTAATATCAGGGTTGCTGCATTTCTTATGGACCTACCTGAAGAGGTTGGAGGTGCTTTGAGTCTTTGGGGGTTTAAGCAGCACAAGAGAAAAGAATGCAGAGTAGAGCAGGAGGAATGAAGTGCACGAGGGACAGAGGGAGGAGGAAAGACCAAAGGCTCTGAACAGGTAAAGAGCAGGAGTCCTGCTGCTGACAGTAATGTCTGCACTGAGAAGTAAAACCTGGCCTTCAGGATAAAGCCAGTCCACAGAGACACAACCACTTGTTGCAGAAGCCGCTACCACATGCTGGGTTTCTCCCTCTGCAGCACAGGGAACCTGCCTACAGACTTTCAGGAACTGAGGAGCGAGATGAAGAGAGACGACGTGCATGTGAGATGAGGAGAAAGCAAAGGTGGCAGCCCCAATCAGGAAAAATTAGCATCATCTCCCCAGTCAATTAAGAGGGAGGAAGACTGAAGTGACAGCAAAAGGAGTGGGACTGCGGATGAATACACGATGGACCAGGAAAGGGGAGGGGGGGGAAGAAAAGGATCTTCCCGAAACAGACACGTGTACCTGACAGGTCCTGATTTGGGAGCAGCCCCTGACCACAGCACCAGCCTCGAAAGGCAAAGTCCTTCTGACATTATCCGTCAGGGCATCTCCCAAGTGAAAAAGCTCACCAAAACCAGTGCTGTACCTCACAGAGCATCAAAGACAACACATCTCCAGATCCCAAAAGGGAATTTCTGGGCACTCTGGAACACAAGAAGCTTAATTAATGGCCCTTTATAGAACAACATGGGCTAGAGCAGGTTAAATTGCTTTCTGGCAAAGCCCTATGGGCTTGGTGTTTTTTGGTTTGGATGCTTTCTTTTTTCCAAGGAAAAAAGGTCATTCTTTACAGAAAATTCTGTGGGAAAGTAACAACAAAAGAAAATCCCATAATGTTTTGAAGAAGAAAAAACAGAAGAGGATGACTAAAGTCTGCAACCAGCTGCAGGTTGAACACATTTCAGCTTTGGGATCTCCTATTTAGTATCAGCTCTGAAATGTCCATTCCTGGAATAGTTCAATTTTGCTCTTTGACAACAGTCTGACTTATAAAGTTTCCACATCTGATGGCAAAAGAACCTTTATCAGAAACCACAAGGCTAAGTTTGTTATCCAGCACACTGACCCTTGAGGGACACAGAGTGTAAACCTGGAAAAGACATTAACCACCAGCAAAACCACCCACCAGCACATGACACAGTGACACGAGCAGAGTCTGACCATTCTGGCCATGCCTCAGATGACACATGATTGACGGCACTAACACCTACTTTGTTCACGTTTCAGCAGTCACCGCAGACATCACCAGCAGAGCTGGGCTCCTGCTTCGGTCTCAGTGAACGACCACGACATGAACTCAGGCTGCATTTCACAAACAGGATGCTGCCTCCATGAATTCCTATTGCATGCAGATGAAAACACTTTATATCCCTCTCCAATAAAACATGTGCTGTGAGTTTCACGGCAAAGGAGATTGTGCTTTGCGACTGGCTGAACCGAAGAGCGCTTGGATTTGTTGAGTCACCTCCGACTGTATAAATTCCACCACCAGAGACTGGTTCCATTAAGCTAATGATAATAACAATAATAATATTGGTTTTATTATCTACTTTATCTGAAATAGTGAAATATCAATAGTACATTTCATCTAGATAGTTTAGAGGCACTTAGCTTTTTGATTTCAAGAAAATCCAAAAAACTCATTTAAATCTCCTTTGTAATAGAAAATTTCTAATACAATCTTTCCAGCACATAAACCAAAGAAAGCAGAGGGGCATTTCCATATTAAATCAGTCACAGGATTTCTCTTCAGCCAAGCTAATTAAAACTTCATGTGATCCATACCAGTAATAGTATAGAGGAACACAGCTGGTGTGTTCAAAGGCAAGTAACAACATAAGAATACAGGGGGATCTTAGTCTGCAACCCTATTGCTACGAGACAAAAATAGACACCCAGCTCCTTCTGAAATTCAAGTCAGTGCAAGTTTGACACCCAGCTCCTTTGAAACTTTAGACCTGAGGGCAATTTCAGAGTGCCTCAGCCCACCAGACCAGAGCCTACTACTCCCACCACAGCAGGAGCCCCTGAGGACCCCCAGACCTGTTTATGGAAGTGATCGGGGCTTCAGGACTCCCCGAGTCTCGTTTCTTTCTTGTATCAGCATTGAGGTAACACAAACAACTACAACATATTCTCTAATAAATGAAGGTCTCACAGAAGACTCTGCTCAAGGCTTTGTAGGAACAGGAAGAATCAGCTGAGACAAGGGACCGCCGAGATTCCCCCGGCTTCTCCTCAATGGTAGGTCCACAGGGGCACATCCCTGTGACATTTGCAAGGCTCTGACATGCTTCCTGAAACCCGAGGACTTGTCTTACAGCACCACGAGATCAATCAGGCTCGTAACGAAGTGCCAAGGTTACTTCAACGGGAGGAGGAAGTGCAAGGTCAGAGGTGGCTGTGACAAAGGGGGTCAGCAGCAGGATGGGTGCTGCACCCCTGTGCTTAGCCTTCACCCATCACCCCACAGCTATTCCTGACACACCAGCACGTCCTGCAGCTCCAGAAGGAATGCGCTGAGCAACACTGGCAACACAGGATCTGCTATCCACAGCTCACCAGTAAGGAGACACGGCACTAGCCCATGGGCAAGTGGGGACAATCCCTCCAGGTAATGCCAACCCTTCTGCACAGCCCACAGACCGCTCTGCCCTCGCTTTCGGCACAGGGTGTCCCAGGCACGTTATTTCAGCTCCTCCCCATCTGAGGATGCTGCAATAACCATCTCGTACAACCTGGTGATATGCAAACAGTGGACATCTGACTTCACCCCTCCTGTACCTGTCTGGCTTCAAGAGGGAGCACGAAGAACAGCTTGTTCGGGTTCCTCCTGCACCTCGGCTTTACTCAGTGAGTGTCCATCCCATGGTGACTTCTGCAAGCTGCCCGGAGAGCCTTCAACTGGGACACTGAACCAGTTCCATGTCCTCCAAACCGGAGGCCCTGACCTCCCATTTGATTAAGTGCAATCCCCTCTCTCTGTGTCTGCTCCCAATATTCTCTCTTTCGAGCAAACAGACTGAGCATATGCTCCTGAGGCTTTTGCCCACACGGTGGGTGGGTGTTACGATAAACTTCTATGTGAGATGGGTACCAAATGTGTCTGGATACCCAACGTGAGGGGCGGTTGGTTTGTTCATTTTTAAGTTCAGGATTAAGAGAATCAGGCCGCTATCAAAGCTAATGAAACAACTGCACAGAAACAACCCATGAAGTGATGCTGCACCCAGGAGGGTTTGCAGAGAGACCTTGTGAGAAATGCTGTTATTCCTTTCGGAAGAAGTGTAAGGCGGCGGAGGGAGGGGGTGGGGATTTTGTTTCCAATATCCATCTGCTCCTGCTGCTGTTCTGCATGTAAAATCACACTTCTGAATTTGTGACATCCTGCCTGGTTGCTGTGGCAATTGCTATGCCGTCACCAGCACAGGCCAGTCCCTCACTTTGGGAAGGAGCAGCAACAGAGATAATGTGTTCGCTTAAGTGTTGCTCTAAAACAACCAACAAGCCTAGATAAGGGACGGGGGGGAAATTAAGAGAGAAAGCGATGACCGGAGCAGATCTGCCTCTAACCCAAATGTTTGCCAAGTTTCCCAGGAAGGCATTAGCATTTCTTTAATTTCCAGTGTTTCTCCTTTGTTCCATTAAAAACTACAAAACCCACCATTAATGAAAATTCAGAACAGTCTCTGTTCACTGAGCGTGCAGCCATAAACATCAGCATGTATTGTATTATTCCTAATCTGCTTCCCGGGAAGGAGACATATATTTGTCTAAAGTGCTGCATCATTCTTTCTATACAAGAGCCCTATTACCAGACTGTACTTATTTGCAAGTCAAATTATGATGCCACTATTTGAATACATTTTCAAGCCCCAAAACAAGCGGGTAGTTTAGGCTATCCACAGCTAACTCAATCTGACAGCCATAGCACTGATGCCTGCCAGTGCTGATTGACTGGCTGGATATATTTAGGCACAGGAGGGGAGACAGGGGGAAGGGAGCAGTCGAGTTACTGAATTCAAGTATACTGTTAGTAACCAAAAATAACAAGCACTGATTCAGCTGCATCGCTCAGAACAGATTCAGCTCCATCACGTAGAATCCGGCTAATGGAGAATTTACTACCACAAGGGCAATGCCAAAAAAGACACACAACACATTCAGAAGAGCAATTAGGGAATCTGTGCCCTGGGTTTACATCATCTACAGGGAAACGGTCACTGCCCTCTCGCATGCATCTTCTGAAATTGCCTAACCAAAGTATGACATTGGAAGGTCAACAATTTTCTTCTGTTTTTAGCAAGGGACAAATGAACATTGTATGCTTATACACAAATGCATAGAGGTGTGCATAAACACATACATTACATAGATCTATTACACAGCCTGATGCCCTCTCTCTCAACTCCCATACTTATTCAAAGCACTTACGTTGAGAGGGAAGGTGCCACTAGCTCAGGCAGAAGGCCCTCTCCAGCATTAAAGGACATAATGCAAAGTGTGCTTGAAGAGCTGGATGCAATCTCTTCTGTCCCCTCCTCTGAAGTGCTGTGCTAAACCTTGAACTGTATTTACCCAAGGAAATCAAAAACACACCGAGACAAAATATTCCTGATGTATCTTCAGGTTAAAAGGGGGAAAGCAGAGCCTGTCGGTTTGTTTTACTAAACTACAGACATCCACAATGTCACATGAAGCTTGTCCCGGGTCTGCTGCAGGACTCTGGGTTCCCTCACACCAACACAACACGGTGGGGAGCTTTCAGCAACACCCAAGCAAGGGGACAAACATAAAACAAGCCCAGAACTCCCTAAAACAGATATGCAGTGCATACGAGTGACCATGGCAGTGAGATCTTAGTCACTTAGTCACCAAGTCCTTCCAGACTTGGTCCCTTTGTTGACCAGCCCTGCACTGCCAAGCAGGGTATGGAGCTCTGAAGGATCTGCTTTTGCTGTTAATGAGGTCCAAAAGTTGTCAGTGAGCTTTAAGGTATAGACAGGCACGCTGAAAAGCTGTTAAAAGCTGTGAGAGATTGACTACCTGCCCCAGCACAGAGGGGAGGTCCATAGGAGCTGAGCTCTAAATACCTGGGATTCCAGTTAAGTACCTACCAACAACACGCTGCACCTCTTCCAGGATGAAAAACACACAAGGAAAACATAAACCAAGCCACTTCTCCATTTAACATGGCAAGTGTGCATCCCTCAATGCAGGAGCACAGCCCAGCTCGTTGTGTTTTCAGAACACTTCAAATTTTAAGGTTTTGTTTAAGGAAAGAGAAACCTTTAAATGTAAGAGGAATCAGGCACCAGAACCTTAATTTATCAATTAGACGCCATCTGTGGACTGTGTTCCTTGAAGTAACTGCTGGGTGTGACAATGTGCTGCTGCCTGACAAAGTTGCTGCCAGCCTTGCTGCCATTTAATTAAATCTCTGCACTTAACTTTGATTGCAGCGAGAGCGCTGCTGGTTCCCACCGATCCAGCCCCGCAGCCACCTGCTGGGGCACAACTAACCATGTTTCCACAGTTCCAGCAGAAATTATGGGCTTTATTTTGAGCCTTTGTCTTTTTTCTGTCTTTGCCAAAAGGGAAAATAATAATAATAAAACCCCCAATGATTCCAGCGTGCTAAAGTCATAACACCCCACATGCAAAGAAGCAGCAACTTCCATGTCTCCCAACAAAAGCGAGATGCTTCCCTTTTTGTTTTCCACCATGAAACAAGTGTCAGGGCATGACGGCTTAATGTGCTGCACTTTGCTTAAACAAAACAGCTTCCTGTGCCTCCTCATTGTATTTGTATACATCTCTTGTATTTATATCTCTAGATAAAGGCAAACATACTAGCAATTTACGTAGATAAATATTGCCCACACAAATAAAGATCGAGCTGTCATTCTCTCTCTAACTCACAGCAGTTTGGGAAACAGAACTTCAATAACGTCAAATTAACAGGATGAAGAGCCCTAAAAGCCGACAAATACCATCAAACATACGACTTGCTGCGGGGAGGAACCCCACCATAAAGAGAGCCGGGCTGTCAGACCTACCCTCGCTGAGTAGTAACTAACTCATCCAACACGCAGGATGAGAGTCCTGAGCAATCTCCGCTTAGCTGATCACACACACTCATTTCTGGATCTGTGCTTGACCACTGCCACAAATGACTTTTGCTCCATGGGCTCCATCCCACAGACCCCCTGGGCAGCCCCGCTGCAGCTCAGCCATGCAGGGACCCCACAAGGCAGCAGCTGATTTAAGTGGATTTAGGCAGGGACACCTTGCAACTTCCAGGTTGCTCAAAGCCCCATCCAACCTGGCCCTGAACTTCCATACCCCATCCCTAGCAGTGTTCAAGGCCAGGTTGGATGGGGCTCGGAGCAACCTGCTCTAGTGGAAGGTGTTATATCAATGGCAGGGATAAAACACAATTGAGGCAGGTGGAGACTGGGTTCTCCTCCCACCCTTCTGACTGCTGAAATAGGAAGTTTCCCAACCCTGATGGAGCTCATGCTAAATTAATGCAAGTTCGATATTTTTAAATCCTTCACTGCAAGTGCTGTGGAAGCACAAAAATATATTTTACCTACTACTGCTAAAAAAAAGTAAATCAGATTTAATGGCAAAGAAATTCAAAGCCAACAAGAACAAGTCAGGGTTTATGTAGGGTCTGCAATTTAGGGCATTCCAATGGCACGCCAAGAGAGGTTCCAGAATGGAACCAAAGCCTGCTTCTGGGCTTTCCTTGGGCCAAGGAGAGCCAGTCATTTAGATATTTAAATTATTTTAATAATCCTTCATAGAAGGCTATGAAATATTTATTAGCAAGCTGTGGGGCTGACCAGCACTGCTCCAACAAAAATACAGACCCAGGCAATTCCCTACAGTGTGTATTCTGCAACTGGAGAGGAGAGTAACTCCTTCAAGCCAATATAAGGCTTGAATAGGTTTTATGATGCATTTTATAGAAAATTACAACTGTATAATTAAGTGTCAATAGTAACCCCCCAGTTGGTACCTCTGATGGAGACCACACAGCTAACGCAGTGCCAAGGGATGCTGCTGGGCTCCCAGCGTGGAGGGACCGCTCAGAGGGATGGAGGATGCCTGCAACTCCTTCAGCCCAGGGCTGAAGGAAGCCTTTGGAGAGAGGTTCCACTTAATGCCACCAGGGAGGGAAGGGAACCATGAGGATTGCGGCAAAGTTGTCTTTTTTCTTCCAGAAGGCTGAGACCATCCTGGACCTCTCCTACCTTTATATTTTACAAACCTTCTCTCCAGCTTCATGGTCTCAAAGACTTTTACCAATCCCTGCAGTGACAACAGCTGTCCTAAAGAAAACCTTGTTTCCATGACCACAATCTGAATTAATTTCTCATTTTTAATAGTCTGCCATGCGCAAAGTCAGCACGAGACCAAAGTGCTCCTGTAAGAGACGAGGACACAAGCCAACTCAGGACTAAGACTTGGCATCAGCGTCAGGTACACCTTTCAGATCATTTGGGGCACAGCAGTTATTTCATAGCTCCCAGCAACAAAGAACATGGTTTGCACCCAAGGGCCAGTGGCCTTGGTCAGGCCTCATGGCCAGGTACCCATCTCCATCAAGACTAACCAGGCTTTGAGCCTGGTGCTGAACTCACCCCTCTAGTCCACACAAAGCACCCTGCACACCTTCCCTGCTCTGCCCTCATAAGGAACCTGCTTCCTCTCCCTCACTGCCCAAATATGGTGCCACAAGCTTTGCTTCAGACAAAAACAGGCTTTAGCAGACCTGCTTTAAAACCCTCAAATACAGCAAGTTCTGCTCTGGTTGGGCGCATTCCTTCCACTGTGCTCGCACTGCACCCTGGGGCAGTGGCTTCCACTGCTGGAGTGCCAGACCTTGCAGAGGTATCAGGGGTCAATTACATTACAAGGAGATATAAGAAAAGAAAAGACACTTCTCCTGGTCTGCAATTCTGCCCTAAATTAACTTTTAATACAGAACAGAATGTCACATTTGCTTCTCCCCATAATCTAAAAATTTCTCCTCATGCAGCAGCAGTAAGGAAGGCTTTTAAAAATTAAACAGACCTGAAAACCACACAAGGGTATATTTCATGACTATAAAAGAGCATTTAAAACAGAGTTAAAAAGGTGTTTCAAGTGTTTTCATCAAAGGAGGGCAAAAATGGAAGGAAGCTTTGCATTCCACTTGCCACTGCAACGTGCAACAAGACCTGTGGGCAAGAACTTGCTTCTTGTGTTGTAAGCAGAGGTCAGCCTCTGTGCTGCACCTGACCTGTCTGGAACTTTTCATTCACCAGAACTGGATATTATAATAATAACAACAATAATAATCATAATCATAGCAATAATAATAATAACGATGTGGTGAGGGCACAGCTCCAGAGCTCTCAGGGGGGCTCTCTCTGACAAGGACCCAACCCGCTGCTCTGCACTATCCCCACCTGCAGCCCTCTCTGCTCAGTCAGAATCCAACCTGACGTCTCTGTGCAGTCCCGTTTTATTTTTACGTCCATTTCCTCACAGCACAGATTAAGAAGGTTTCAAAACACAATGTTTGCTGTTACCAAAGTTAGAACACAGCCATGTAAAGCCGTGGGAAGTGCTTGGGAAGGATGCTGTTAGGACTGTGTAGAGATTTGCTTTGTTCCAGTATGAGGTTCTTTTCCATCATGAAGCCACACTGCAGCTACAAAACACATGGAGAAAAGCAACCAGGACATCCCACCAGCTCAGGAAGGGAAAGCCCAAATTCAAGCAGGGAACGCTTCTCTGGGGAGGCTTCAAAACCATTTGCATCTCACACGACCATGGGGCAGGAGTGGAAACCTCATAACTGGGCAGACTGGAATTTATTAGCCTCCCCTCCCAGTATCTTTCGCCCTCCACTCTTGATTTTGCTACACGACACAGAAGACTGATCAGCATGCTCTGATACCTGGAAACTCATGTACTTCCAACAAACCAGCTCTTGGGACATGGTGACAAACCTTTACAGCTGCCTATGATGTTGTAGTGTTTGCTAAAGGCTGAGCCATCAAATGACACGTCATGCTGCTCCTCACTGGTGCCCTGGAGTGTTTCTTCCCTTTATTATTTTCAGTTAGTGAACTGCAAAGTTTATTTTCCTAAGTTTTTGCAACAACCCTTAAAGGAACAGCCTTTGGCTCACTGGGTTTTGATCACATCCCCCCCAAGCGCCTCAGATCTTCACCACCAAACCTCAAGCCAAGATTCCAGCTGTAAATCAAGCAGAGCAAGCTCCGACTTACCTCTCACCTGAAACCAACAGGATCTTACAACAAAAATATCCTGCTTTGGTTGCCTGAAGGAAGCCAAGCATCCACACTGCAATTAGCTCCTACTAGCAGCATGTGTAAATCAGCATACACTTCCACATGGACCTTCCTCCTTTCCACTGAGCAAAGTGCAACTGAGCAGTGCTGGAATGCAAACTGCTCAGAAGAGAGTTTGGGGACATGAAGGAAACATAAGGACTCGGTGTCTGGATGCATTCCAGCCTGGGGAGCTGCAAACTAAAACAACACTCAAGAATGCACAGGAGGAAGCCTTTATTAAAAAAAAGAATCTGCTCTTTTTAGTTAATAGTGGGAATGATGCAATTCCAGCAGGGAGCCAGGGCTCCCTCAGGCCCCACATTCTATTCTCACTGCAGAGAAGGGCGAGTGCAGGAAGCAAGAATGGTTCCAAGCGTTCCTGGAGCACCGTGTGGACCGAGCCCAGCAGCCACTTGGTCTTTGGGCACAGGAGGGAGGCGACACCAACACACCAAAAGGTGCACTGCCAACACAGCAGCTCTTTGATGACGAAGAAACTCAACCAGCCAACAGCAACAGACCCCATAAAACCAGACAGAGCAGTCCAACACCACACACGTGTTCAGAGCTCAGATGCACATGAAATTCCACATCTCTCCTGCCAGGTAACTAATTAAACAGAGGGTTATCTGTGGCTTCAGTACATTCCACAGCCTGGATTTCTTCATCAGGAAGTGGCTACCAACCTACCACGTCGGGATGGATTAAGAACAGGAAAGACTATGATGAACTCCCTCTGCTGCATTTGCAGGAAATCAGATAAGATTTGCAGCAGAAGGGCAGTCCAAGGAAACAGTGAATGAGGAACACTCCATGTATTATATTTAATGGTAACCATAATTTCTGACCTGCACTGAAATGAATTTGCAAATGACTAGTAACACACCAAATGGAAAGACGGGGCCTCAAGTGACTGCTAATCTCCACTAAATAATTACATTTACATATAAATATAAACACACATGCAAATCTACATCAATAAAAAGCTTTTTTAACAGTACAACTTTACAGCTCTGTCATTCCTTTTAAGAAATGAAACTCCTTTTAAAGGGAGGAGTGAACACTGCAGCATATCTAACCCAAACAGCACGAAGTGACTTCAGCACAGAGTAGCACTCACTGTGGATTAGCACATCCTTTTGCCCCCCCTTTATAAATCATTTGTGTGTTGAGACATGCACCTAAATCAGCTAAAGCACAGATCTAATTAGAGACCCTGGAAACTGATTATTGAACTATGGAATGCATCAAGGGGGCTTCCTTGGGTGTTTTAAAGGAAAAGATTTACCAGTCCCACAAGCTGCCAGAGTTATTCCCCACCTTTGTGTCAGATGGAAACCACATCTGCAAGTAGTCAAACACAACTCATGCTTGAGAAGAACAAAATGCAGCCGTCTTAACCCGTGAGCTGTATCCTGTGCTTTCCACCATCAGGAGACAAACTGCAGGTATAGAGCTCTTCAGAGCCAGACACCAAGAACTAAAATAGAAATACAAGTGTAAACTGGATGAAGTCACACGCCTGTTTTTCTAAGCCATCTCTGAGGATGTAGAAGCCTCTCCAATGGTATGGCAGGAGCCCAAAATGAGCTGCAGCAGAGCACAGGTCTTTTGCCCATGTCCTACCACATCCTTGGGTCTAGCCTTTGACAGCTCTTACCTTGGGGGAAGCACTAAATAAAGTTCAATCCCATTCACACTTGCCTCACCTTAAAAGACTTACTTTTTGACCTTATCAGTCCAACCTTAAGGACCCCTCATCCCCACCAGTAAATGCTAGGAAAGGGCTTCAGCTTTAACACTCATTGTGGGCAGTGATGAAGAAGCAGTTGGACCAGGGGCTGGTCGTGCAGAGGGGATCAAGCCAGCAGAGCAGATGCTGCACAGGGACAGGAGCTGACACACAGGAGGGTCATACTTCTGCTGCAGCATCAACAACTTACGAAAGAGGTATCTTATGAAAGAGGTAATCATGGAGATGATCTGTGGCACCAGCCCCTTCCCGCGCATCCTCCCTGCAGCACCACTGCAGATCTCTTGGTGTTTAAGTCACTTCCCTCCGGTTCCCGGGGTGCTCAAACTGGGCCACGCAGCCCTGCGGGAGCGGGGGCAGCGGGAAGCGCGGCGACCGGAGCCCACGTCCCGCTCTCACCCACTTTGCAGGGTGAATCACCAAGCGCTGCCGACTCCGCAGCACCTTCGCGCGGCTCCAGCCCGTACCCAGACAGGCAGTTCTGTGTCTCGTTCCCGGAGGCGAAGAGCATCCCGGCGCCTTGCGCAGCACGGGAGCAGTGCTCGGATATGCCTGCAATCCCTCTGGCAGCCCAGCAGTGCTGCAGGCTTCAGGCAGTGCCAGTTCATCCCATGAAGGCTCACACAGATACCAACCACCCAATTCACCTCTCAGCAAAGACACGTGCCCAAGGGGGAAATTCACAGCACTGCTGTAGATGTTCAAGGCATCACCTGCAAGAACTCAAGTGAAAGGCACTGGGACGTTTTTGGTTTAAAGTATTAACTGCTGAATAATAAATATATTTGCCATAGCATCGATTTGTTCTGAAGGACTGGAAATAAACACGAAGGAGACGCTTCTTTCATAGCTCCATGCAGTCTGTTTCCACTTTCCCCTGCGTCTGTGCTGGAACCACCCACTGGTGACAGATGAGGTTTAGCAGCAGCGTGTGCAAGCACCGGAGATCAATAATATCCAAAGCCTGGCCGGATAACACCCCCCCTCCCATCCTGCCACTGTGCTTAACTTCAGTATGGGGGTAAAGAACCTGCTCACTGCTATCAAGGGAAAGAATGAATGGGCTTAAGGCCCCTCTTTTTCCTCAATTAGATACTTTTGATTCATCTCTTCTTTGCGCAAAAGCCGACGATGACTGCCATTAGGTCAGACACGCTTTAGCACCACATATTGCTATTTTAAAACATGTTGATGCTGCTCTGAAATAACATTTTACACTTACACCCTAATCATCCTTATGGCTTCTGACAGGTTTTAAATACAATAGTATTAACTGCAATTAATTCATTTGAAATTAATGTGGATACTGCAAGCACTTCAGCAAGATCTCCACTGCAATTCACCAGCCATTATTGCACCATTATATTTTAAGTGTTATCCATAAAGCAGGCTGCCAGGGCATTTGCATTTAGGTGATAGAAGTAGGAATAGAGAGGAGCAATAAATTAGCACCAAAATTAAGCAGAAGGAAGCAGGAGAATTACCACAGCCCCTGGTCTGAAGTTTTAATGTTCCTTAAGGACTCGATGATTCCCAGTATCGCAGCCCCGCACCCGGTCCCTGCGCATCCCCATGGCACTGCTTCAGTGCCCACACACTGCACATGGCTCGCTCCAGAGCCTGCAAGATCAGTCATTAGCAGACAGAAAATAAACAGCTTTTTTCCAACACAGCCATTAAAAAAAGAGCCAGCGTATCCGGAAGGTAGGGCAGGAATAAAGTGTTATTAGACCATTAAAGATGGTGCACGGCAGCATTCCTCCTTGGGCAAAAAATTGTCTTTGGTGCAGTTAACAGCCATTTTCAGAGCATTAATGACCCCAGGTGAAAGCAAACTGGTCATCAAAAACACTTCTTAAGGGGATTAGCTATCATCAGAACCTATAAGTTACTTAAAGGGAAGCACTTCCATATGGTTCATTTATAATTTCCAAGGTATTAATCACTGAACAAATTCTGATGGCTCCCAGAGAAAGCGTGAGAGGGGAGATGCACACAGCTTCCTCGGAGCAATCCCAACTGGAAGCAGTGCTGGCGGAACAGTTTCATTTTGCAATTTGCTGGCTAAACTGAAAACAAAACAGAACCAAAAAAACAGGAGGAGAAACTTGCCTGTGATTAAACAAACATGGTTTTGGGTTGTTGGCAAAACTTAAAGGGAAGGGGACAAAAAAAAAAAAGCAAGAAAAGTTTCATTTTGAGTCAATCCACAACATCTTGTTTCAACTCTGACCAGAAATACACTGTGTTTGTTTTCAGTTTGTTTAACCCCTGTTAAACCTTCTGCCTTTTAGGCCCACTTTTACATAGGCAGAGCCCATAAAGTTAAAAAGCACTGTGGCCTCCAATATACATGTGGCCTTTCAAGTTTCTCTTCCTACCCTTCTCCAAGCTCCATCTTACGGAGATGCTATTGATGACACAAATACAGCCCAATGCACCTGCAGGTGCTGTGGGTACCCCAGGAGCAGCATTCTGGTGCCACTGGGGATATCCAGACTGCAGCCAACAAGGAATAGCATGCCAGGAAACCACTCTGAGCCACCCAGGTGCTGCATGAATACAAAATGTAAGAGCCTTTACGTACAACACTCCATCTTGCTCGGGTCTGTGCTATTCTGTATGGCTGCTTCTCTACTGCCTGTGTCTTGGTCTAAGCAATGGATCTTTCTTCTCTGAATTTCCCAGTGCCTCCACTCACCCCAACCCCATGGTACATGTAGGGGATATGAAACAGAAGTGCACCCAGTGGGCTTCTCCAAAGCAAAGACTACCTCTGCAACACAAGAGATCCAAAATACGTTCCCGAAGTTTCAAAGTTTCCAGGTTCAAGCAATCCCATAAGGGAAGGATCTACAAAGGCAACCAACATCTCCTTAGTGTCTTCACCATCTGAAGAAGAGGAGCACAAACACTGACCAAAGCAAACCTCCTCATGCTTCCAGACCTGTCTTCTCTTCCCGTATGCTCCAGAGTTGCATTTGTTTTAACCTTTTTGTCAAAACAAAAGCAAAAAAAACAACCAAGCAACAACAATGAAACCTTTCCAAGAATGCAGAAAGGCAGAATTCCAAACCCAGTTTAGCTCCAATCTCTGCTCTATCGAGGTCTCAGCTAAGTACTTACTTGGGAAAAGAGGGGCTAATCTCTTTCCAAGGTCATTTCAAGGTTTTCATACCAGCAAGAGAAGAATTACTTACATGTGACAATGCATCCTGTGTATTCAACTGGGAAGGTAAATATGGGTTTAATAAATAAAAGACCCAAAAGACAAATCCCTGCCTCAGAGCGCCTGTTCCTGCAGCTGAATGGAGTACAGGATGTCCATGTCCCAAGAAGGTGTTGTGCCAACATCCCTTAGAGCTACATCAAATATAATTTTCAAACCAATTAGCTCAAAAAGCATCAACACCAAAGCAATGCCTTCCACATTCTAATTACCAGGCCATCCTATTCAATCCTTAATGAGAGGAGAGACAAAGGCAGTATATGTATTAGGGTCTACTTCAAGAATTCTTTTTCTTTTAGCAAACAGATCCTCTTTTGTTCTGGTTAAACACCAATTACTCCGTTCTCTCTAACATGCAAATCAGCTGAAAATAGGGCATGATGTATCTCGATCCTGCACCACTACAAGTTTGAATGAAGGGGGAAAATAAAGCAACCCTCTAGGGGCTTTCAATTCCAAGTACTTTGTACTCTGATAAAGCTCTTTTCAAAGAGCTTTTTGTATTATCTACGGCAGTTCCCATAAGCAGCGATTTTGCCATTATGCCAAAAGAAATAGCACTTTTAAGGTGTACAATATAAGCAAGGAAAGTAAAAGTAGCCAACAAAGCTGTTTACATGTAGCTTTTAGTTGTTACGGCCCCGCTGCAAACAGCAAAACTCAGGAGCATTATGAGCATTGCTACACCTTAGGAAAGAGTTATAGCAGAAAGGAAGTAAGTGCAAAGTGGTGGAGCCCAGCTTTACAATGCACTGCTTGGTGCAGCTTGGAGCAAAGTGGGAGATGCTGCAGCGACAGCCCTGAAAAGGGGAGTCCTCTGGGGTTAAGGTGCACCGACTCTGCATCACGTGTCCTTACTGGTACTAACCACTGGGTATGCTCTACCATAAAAGTTTTAAGGTAAGTCTCTGCTATTTTAGAGTCTGTTCATTCACCACACTCGTTGGCTTCAGTTTGCACTGAAGCCCCTGCTGGCAGCAGATGAGAGGAAGGCTCCATCTTCTCCAGCGCTGTCACTTCCAAACCCAAGAGCCATGCCCAGAGGGTCACCCTGGAGATTCGTTTGGGAAGCCAAACCCATCACGGTTTTCACATCACTCTGCTCACTTCTAATGGATCGTTTTCAAGTGTCACCCTCTGTAAGCACTTTGAGCAGTGTCAGTAACAATTTAGGAGCTGTTATATACACAGACACACAACATGGGAACGTGGAGATCTCTGTAAGATGACCTGAGCCCTAGGTCTGCAGCTGAGTTTAGGAATGCAAGCTGTGCCAGACAGGGTCACTGAAGTGACTGGGGTATGCTCCTGCAAAACTTCAGGCTCCATTTAGAGATAAAAAGGGAAAAAGGGAAAAGTGTTGTAACGCACACGGCACGGGGCAGTGATGGTACCAGATCCCCCCATCCAGAAGGAAGGGCTATAGAAACTTTGGACTTGAAACAACCTACCCTGATCAGAAGCAAACTGTCACAGTCTAGGCGGCAACTGCCCATAATGTCAGAAACCTCCTCGAAATCAGAGACAGAAGGCCAAAGCATCAGAGGAAGCAGTGGCTTTAACTGATTATCCCACACAATGTCCTTTGTGGTGCAAGTTGGTTATGCAGAGCACAACCACAGAACTGAACTTAAAAACGCATTAAAAGGGGAAGAAACATGTCATGAGAAGTTTACTGAAGAGCAAACACACACAAAGCCAACTCCTTCTCATCCACTTGGCCGGATACCTCCCATCCGGCTGCTCCGTGACACAGGCGAGCCTCTGAAGCTGGCTTCCCTCAATCCCAGTGCACCTTCCCCAGTTATTAGGTGGTGCAGTTCACTGGAAGAAGGCTGAGCACATCCATATAGTAACATGCTTGTTATAAAGTCTATCTATAAAGTATCAGAGAGAAATGAATCTACATGAAAAATTATTGCTGCCAGCCCTGTAGTCAACAGGAGGATACAGGAATGTGTTGGCTGAGATCGAGGTATCCAGCGAGTGTTGCACTACAAAAGTAATTGTAACTCAATATTCTATATAAAACTGTACTTGAATTATATCATGTAATCTATATCTGACAAATTACACACATGCTAATACACACATTATATACACGCACCAGTACTTCTGGGTTTATAGATAAAATACATAAAAATAGCTCATTTCAAGGAGATGGACCCTGGAGTATTTCACATTTACAAATTCAGCCAAAAACCACAGCACATTAGCCTCTTCTGCCAAACATTATGGACAATCTTCCAAAAAACTTTTCATCTCTTTTGTTGGCCTTTAATATACTTTTGATTTATGTCATTTTGAAATATTTTCCTCTCTGTAGCTTAAGAGCAAGCAGCATTCTTCTGATTCCAGAGTCAGGATTTCTTTAAAGAGAAACCAAAAGTAATAAATCTGAAGTGTCACGCTGCTACTGTATCACACGAGTGAGAACTATTACAGCATGTGTTGACTATAGCTTCCAAGCAAAAAATGTATTAAATAACAGAGTTTTCTTACATTACACATTCTTTTTCTTGCCTGAAGAGTGTAGTTCTTCAGGTTTTCACACAGATGGTCTTCACTCACCAATATTATACATGCACAGCATGTTGTTAAAGCTCAGACTCTCTCCCATCCCCTCCTCTGCACATAAACAGTGGTAAGATTTAGGGGCAAGATGTGGTAACCTTGACTTGGGAAGCAGCAACAGCTCTGCTCTTATCTGGCTCGTGGTTGCACAGCCAAAACAAGCTCACGTGTGCTATTCTTTGTACAGGTTCTGCCCCAAACTTACTGCAAGTTAAGGAGTCCAAGACAAAGCACTGGAGAGCAACAGGGTACAGTGAGCACCTCTTCCCCCCTCCAAGAGAACAGGTTCTCCCAGCCACCTCCAACCCTGGCAGCAGAACACGGTCCAACATTGAGCTGTGCAGTGCACAAGCATCAGAACTCAACTCTATCAAAAATCAGCTGCACCAACTCGAATACTCTTCTTTGGGGGTCACTGTGGAAGGGGAAGGAAAGTAGCCTGAGAGAAGCCTGGAAATGGAAGAAAAACTGAGCAATAAACCATGTACTGTAATAAAGATGGCAGTTAGTCTGGTGAGCGCACGGATACCAGGCTTATTGCAGTTTACCGCTAAGAGTAAGGATAACTGCAGGGCACTGTAAAACGTTCATTCCTTTGCGTTAATTGCTCTTAGTCATGGGTTAGTATATTATACCAGCCTCGGCTTGCTCTAATTCCTCATCCTATTTGCTTTGGCCAGGATACTTACATTAAAAAAGAAAAGGAGAAAAATGCTTTTAATGATTACTTAAGGTATGTGAAAAGGTGTTATTGAGATGTTCTGCGAGACACAAGGACGCTCCTAAAGGCATCCTACTTCCACTGTAAAACGTACGAGGGACAACGCAGCTTTCACACGCACACACAGTGAGGTTGGGAAGAGCCACCTTCCACCCACCACAACTAAAATCACTTCTACTATCGGGCAGAAGATCCACAACCCATCCCTCATGGAAACACAAGCAGGCACATGCTCAAGAGCAGTGCCAGCAGAGCAAAGCACTGTGCTTGTGCCCCCTGGGACACACTTCTACAGCTTCCACTGCCCCACACAACCCACACAAGCTTGTACACGTGTACCAACAAACAAGTTGGCCCGGTTCCCGCATCACCCCGGGGCTGAGCACCACTGAAGGCAGCAGAGGTTTGGTTCACCTCCCTGCCAGGAGCAGGGCTGCAGCTCTCAGCACCAGCCTTCACTGCCTCCCCATCCCCATGGCTCCCTCCACGCTCCAGCACCAGCACTCCGGCTCTCCAGCAGCTCTGTAGAGCCACCAGTGAGCTCCCTGTCACGGATCCAGGATACAGGAAGAAGCGATGGCAATCAGGCCCCAAAATGAGCACTTGAATTTAAAAACAAACAAACAAAAAGCCCACACAACAACAAACCACACACACACCCCAAACATCAAGAAAATCAGATATAGGCAGAGCCAATCGTATCATGCCCGGCCTCCTAAGTGACTGACATCAACTGAGGCTCTCTGTGTTCCTGGAGAGGAAATACATGACCTCCATGCTTCAGATGAGAAAAACCAGACACGCAAATGCTAAGTAACCTGCTTTAAAAAGGAAAAAGAAAGCAGAGCAAAAGCCAGCTACATTGCAATCCTGAGTTACAAATCCCCAGTGCAGCAGAGAAGAGCTGGCCTGGCTGCTCCGAACCTGTGCTGCCAGGCTCCAGCAAGACTCTCAGTACCAAATCATTGAGAAGCAAATCTTCTCCTCTGCCTCCGAGGTCAGCCCCTTGGCACTCGCACACCAGCCTCCCAGAGGGCATGGGGCTGGTGCTTGCTCTTGTTTGCATCAGTCTGCAGCAGAGCAGGAACCCTCTGACCACAGGTCAGGACATACCCGTGGGCCTGTGCCAGCGAGCAGCAGCCTGGTTCAGCACGTCACCCACTGCTCAACTCCTGAAAAGAAAAACAACTGACATCTTCCATGCAACTTCGTGCCTGGATTAAAGTACATGATTATACAGATTACTTAATAACTGCATCATAAATGTATTTACACACAAATCATTAAGAATCAGAAAAGCGCTAAATAAAGAAAAGGGCTTTTACAAAGCCATAAAGTTAAGTCACAACTCCACAGAGAAGTTTGCTACCTCGAGACTGGAATTACAATGCACATTCATTTTGTATCCTTTGCTATGAATGATATCTCTAAAGCGCTTTATGATGTTAAATAACACACAGCTGCACAATTTAATGAGCTACAGCACAGGGAAAAGCTGTATAAGGAAGTAAAAAGAAAAGATAGGGAAGCATCTGATTTTCAAGTGAAAGTTAGTGAAATGAAACAGCAGCAGAGCAAGCATTATACAGGGAAATTGTTCAAGATGGCAGGGTCTTCTAAGGTAAAAGCTCTGGGAAAACAGAGCAACAAAGGAAGCAGATTCACTCACTGGGTGGTTAAAACCAAGAGGGTTTTTGAACTTCCACTTAAAGGACTGGATTCTGAAAAACAAGAGGTTCAGACCCCAGCTTCATCACAGACTTGGTGAATTTCTTCACCTTTCCCTAGATTTTCTCTTCCTCTTTTCTAGGCAAAAATGATCATTTCTATCCCTTTCCCCAAAACATTTCCTGCCCATTCTATTCACCTCCAAAGTCTCTCCAGCTCTACAAGCAGATGTACAGACAGTGAGGTCCTGTGCCTGGCAACTGAGATGTACCAGGCAAAAAGGGAACGGCAAGGCAACAACATCACTTAGGGGCAAAACCAAGCCTCAGGTTTCATCTTAGGGAGCTTTTTAAGCCAGACTTTCAATAGAATATTCGACAAATAAATCAACAAGTAAATCGTGGCAGTGCTCAGCAGTATTACTGACCTCAGCACTCATTAATGGTCTCATTTACAGTATGTAGCTCCTGCACTGCTTAGCCCTGCAAGGAGCTGGAAACTCCAACATCCACCCTCTAAAGTCATTATTCAACAACAAACGAGAACTATATTTAGACCTTTTTCCATGAAGTAGCAGTATCCAAGGGCCATTGAGCCAAGAGGCATGCAAAGGTTAAACAAGTCTACCAGGCTCTCCCCCAGCCCCAAGTTCCTGCACGCAGGTTACACTTCAGTTATCTTACACATGCATCCCAGTTCTTTATAAAGGATCTTTGATCCAAAGAGTGAGATAATGCACCAAAAATTATCCTCTGGTGTCTTTATCTGGGTAGTGACCTTACAATTACAGCAGCACATACACACAATTACTTTGAGTTAATTTAAAAGGCTTTGCTAGCAAAGATTAATTTAACACATTACACACTCTAGAAAAACCCCATAAAATCCCCTCTCTCTTTGCCCTCAGCTACCTCAGCTGGTATTTCAGCTTCTCGAGCTGCTCTAACAACACACATTCTTCATTCTTTGATTTTGTTCATATTTTAGGAAACAACTGTTAGATCACGTAGAGATTTAGATTTCATTCTCTGCAAGGAAGTGTGGCCTAGCTACAGAAACAAGCAGAGAACAACTCTGAGCTCCACTGGAGTTATAGGTAGTCTTCAGGAAATTAAAACTACCTCCAACACCAGTCACCAGCAGGGTTTGAAAACTGGGACTTGCAGCTCCTTAACACAATACCCCATTACTTGAGCTAAAAGAGCAGCATGACTGCATCGCGGGAGGAGTACACTGCTGTCCACGTGCAGAAGCCTTGGGGGAGGAAGGGGCATAATGCAACACATCAAGTGTGCTACAAGGACAATTTCCCTGCCCATCATTGCTCTACCTCCCCCTGCCTTCGGAAGGATAAGGCTTTGTTACTTTTCTTCCAGAGATGACACAAGGCTTGAACTGTGTTTGTAAAGCTCTTCTGCATCCTGCAATAACCAACACAAAGACATGAAAAAGCTCAAGACAAGAGCAACAGCAGCTGTGGTTTGCTAAACTGGAGTAAGAGATAAACCAGTCTGATCATGTTAATAAAGATCTGTGCACCTTGCTAAGCAGCCCCAGCTAGAGAAGCAGTTTTGACCCGTAAGTGACATCAGTGCCTTCAACTGCTGACTGTGTTTCCTCCCGAGCTCTTACAAAACACGAGCAGAGGGGCTGGAGGGCTCAGCATCCAAGGACAAAGAATCAGCAGGCATGTAAGCAACAATATTTATGCAACGATGGCATGTCCACAGCCCCAGTGAAATCATTGTCTTCCAAGGGGGTTGGAGCATTTGTTTGTTATTTCTAAAGATGCAGGAGGCAAAAGCAGTTAAAAATAAAGAGGTCACTGCATGCAAAATTAATCTTTAACTGCCTGCACTGCTTTAAATGACTTGTCAGGATTACAGTGCACTCCCCAGGCTGAGGGTACCTTTGTTAACAAACAACTCAGAGGGTAGAGCACTAAGAAAAGCCAGCTGGCAAAGCTTCAGCTGCTTGCTTTACTCCCAGTGGCTACTCTTCCAATGGTTTCCTTTGGTGGGAGCTCTGCCCCAAAACTGCAGAGAACACGAGGTGGGTGCACTGCAGGAGACCTCCTGAATGCTGGCATGAGCGGCGCTGCTGGAGGAACAGACAAGGCAAAGTCTTACCCAGCCCCTGCCGAAGCCCATGCTTAAAATGGAAGGAACAGAGTTTGAAATTAATCTCCTCCCTCCTGTGAGGAGACAGCAGAGGATTCCTCCAAAACACAACCTGTGGCAATGACAGTTGTTAAATGCTTAACATGATGTTATGTGCAACACAACATTAATGCTATGCACATAATCCAGCCCTGAAGAAGAGCAAGAGGCACACAGCAGAGATGTTGTTTCTTTCCCCTGTAGCAAGGGATGGTTGTTTAGTACTTAGCTATTGGCAAAGCAGCAGCTTCAGCATTAGTTACTGAGGTGCATCATAAAAATCTAACTTACAAGAACTAAGTTAGATTAAAAACCTGGACCTACACTCCAAAGGTTCATGACCCGCAGTATAAATCCACAGTGGACAGCCTGGAGAACCCTCTTAAAGGGAGGTATTATAAATATATGTTAATATAAACACAGAAGCCTGGTTTCAGTCTAAGGGGAGATCCCTGGGTGGCCTCTGGCAGTTCTGCACAAGTCACTGTGCCACGTCTCAGTTTACCTATCTGAGAAACAGGAACAGCACTTCCCTATCTCCCAGCGCCTTCTGAACATTCATGTTTCCATAAGCACTTCTAAATCAGGACAACCCTCTCCACGGCCCCTTTTTCAAGGGACAAAGCAGCCAACTGCAGCAGGATTCACTGATTCAAAGCAGCCTCATCACAGATGCAACTGTTGGGAACTGTGTTTTCGGACAGGCGAGGACCATGGATACAGCTTTCCATTTTGTTCACTAAGACGTGTCTAACCCACGTCAGCTGTATGTGAAGTGCCCTCCTGCACTCCAGACAACTGGCAGGGTAACAAACTGTCACCTTGGTGACAAAATAATGACCCTTCAGTGAGGCTCTTGCAGCGTCTCTGGGCCATAATTGGAGGCTGCTGCTCAGAATGTGAAGTGTGGGAGGGAGCCATGGCTGGTTTGGGAGGGCTGCGCTAACCTTTGGCTCTGCAGCTCGAACCCAGCGCTCAGCAAGGCTGCATCCAAGGGATCACGACGAGGACAGTGGAGGGTCCTGCTGCACTGGCAGGTCTGCAGAGTGCTGGGGGGAATGAGGTGCAAACAGGGCAGCTCTTGCCTCTTCCAACTCTCCATCAGCTCAGCCTCCTACACCACAAGGTGATGCTGCCCACTGACACGCCTGCCATGGTTGTTGTCATTAAAAGTCAGTGAAAGCATTAAATAGGAGACACACAAAGTATTTTTCCCACTCTAAACCACTCTCCATGTATTTAGCATCTTATCCATCTGGGAATGGCCCACATGAGCTCCACAAGAACAGGAACGTTGTTCTGCAAGATCTCAGAAGCTACACAGGACTGTCTCTAGATACAACAGCATGAAGGAGGGGGCTGGTGGATTTGAAGAAAGTAATAGAAGCCCTTGAACACCTACATTTGTAGTTTTCCAACATACAGTCCTCTAAACACAGCCCAGCTTTAGCTGGCATGATGTTAACTACATTAATTTCCACCTAAGGAATGAAGGGCTTTTGCCAGTCCAGCCACAGCCTTACGCTGCCATTGCAAGGAATAGCAAAGTACTCCCTGAATGCTCCTGCCCAGGGCACACTGGATACACGTAGGGGTGTATCGAGCATCAGCAGGTTGAACAACATTAAGAACTTGAAGGCAAAGTATTTAAGAAAGCAGAGACAGATGTAACTGACATATCCGCTCTCAAAGATCAGTGTAAAGCCCACTCTGTGGTGGCAGAGGGTCTTACACCCCTGGCCCCAAAGGTAAGCTCTCAACAAGACAGAAGAAAGCTGGCTCAAGGTAAAGGATCCTAACTCATGGTAAAACAAACAGCACTAAGGCTTCACAGGGTTTGTTACCAAATGAGCCTTACAGACACGCTCGGTTTTCTTCAGGAACAAGCAGCTCAGTCAAGAAATCAAGAAGCATTTCTGTGCTCTGAAGGAGAGGCCATGGGCTGCCAAAGCCAAGGAATGAGGCCACCAGGTCATGCATGGACCACCATTTGCAGATGAAAAGTCATTCCCAACAGGTCTGGCCTGGAAAGGGTTACAAACCAACTTGCTGCTGTTTGTGAGGCTGCAGAGTCAGCTTCCCAGCTACCTGCACTTCCCTGATGCAAGGAGAGGAGGAAAACACAGTATACAACTCATCTACCAAGGAATCAGGTTTAGTTACAGGTTTGCTGTAGCAGCAGACTTGCTACAACTCCATGTCAAGCGTGTCTTCAGGTCAGCACCCTTACATTGGTTTAACATTCTAAAGTGCTGAAATACATTTGCTAAAGCCATGTAAGACACATACATGAATCCCTACTTCCTACAGAACCAGCTCCCTTCCAGTACCAACCAACTTGGAACAAAAACGTCACTTTCTGTGGCTCCCCTGAGGTAGCACGCCAGAAGCAGGGCCAGTGCTTTTCACATCCTTTGGTTGCCCATCACGAATCCACAGTAAATATCAGACGCATGCAAAGAAAAGGTATTTGCTTCGTGAAAGGATGCTGCAGTTCAGGACCAGGAGAAGTCTGACTTAGGAAGAAAAAGTGAACTCAGTACACGCATCCCTCTTCCTCTTGGCTTGCTCCCGTACATCAACTTTTAAGCAGCCAGGAACAGTTTCCATTGTATTTCCCCATAAATTCTGCTTTGATCATTCAGATAAATGTTTGTTGCCTTCCCCCTGAAACAAGCATAAACTCTTCTGTTCCTGCTCATACCAAACCCAAACCACTGACAAATGGAGGCAAAGAACAGAAAATATTTATACACCCAGGAGTAGAGGTAGGGCTCCTCACAGCCACCAGGTAACGCGCTAATAGGGGTTACATCAGAAGTTTAAGGAGGCAAGCTATAGCTTGAAAGGAGCCATGGAAGCCCAGAGTAACTCAAGATGAAATGGAAATCACCCTCTGACTAAGAGGTTTAACCAAGATTAAAATGGCAAAAGAGAAAAAAAGCATTGCTCAGCTCATCTTCAGCTCTCTTCAAGTCCTATCACATCTGCACTGGCACACTTGCACATACCACTAGGCAGGCCCAAGCCAGGTGAGCTAAGCAAGATAAAAGCAGATGGAGGAGGAAAAAAGTCCATGTGCATAAAGGCTTCCTGTGTTCAGGTCAGGAGAAGATTAGACACACAATGCTGGGAGGACCACACTGCTTTCTGTAAGAGGGATATTTCCATAGCTAACAGTTGGGAAGCGTGTTTGGCTTGTTAGGAGATGACAAAAGGTCGGCTCCTTTTGATCTTTCCCTTTATCCTCCTCAACAGAGGTTTTAATGGCATTTTCTCTGGTGAGCTGTAGATCTGTGAACTGCATTCCTTGGTGTTAGCATATGAACTCACTTCCTCAACAGGACCAGGTAAGATGCAAGGCAGGTATGGAGCACAAAGACACTGCCTGATGCAGAGCGTTTCTAATGAAGGGTGTAGGTAAAGATCAGAATGGATGCCTTGTGCTTCCTGCTTCCTCCCAGCCACATTTCCTGGGGCTATTGGCAAGTTTAATTGCTTTGTTCTTCTGTGATTACCCAGAAGGTCCTGCTTCCAAAAGGCAGAGCTGGAGACTGCAACCACCGACATCTAATCCAACAGCCAATCTAATGAGGGATAGTGGGAAAAATAAGGCAGATAAAAAGACAATTGCATAGGACTCTGACAGTATTTGTGCCACTGTTACTAGCTGGCAAAGAACAGCCTTCATAGTAATAGTGTCTATTCTCCCATTGCTGTCAGGGACATTCACATGCCTAGAACTGCACCTTGGGCAGTAG
>NW_009918885.1:32097-36121 GCF_000696875.1 Nestor notabilis
CAGCAGGACACTTCCAACAGCTCCCACGGGGCTGTCCCATGGGGTCCAGCAGCAGGAGCTGGCAGCAGAGGTGATGCTGTCACCAAGAATGCAGGAAAGGGGAAGGCTCCAAAACGTTGGCTCAAAAAGCTTCAGAATAAACCATGTACAACATGAACAAATGGGTTATCACCGGGTACATCTACTGCATGACATGCTACTAAATGAAGGATGAGACACGTTACACAGATTTCCTGCCTGCCTCCCGTGACAATCCAGTAAACATCAGAAAATGTACATTTACCAAAGTAGTATCAGGTGTCCCAGCCTGCAAGCACCCTCCTGGAAGCATCACCCAAGTCTTAATGCTCCATGTCTTGCTCTCTGGAGGGGATGATTTGGGGATGTGGAAGGCTGCAGACAGGGTCAGTCTAACAACCCCTGCAGCAGCAGCGATGTACATTCACAGCCCAGACTGGGGGATGCTCTGCACCACATCCAAGGCTCCTCCAGTGATTTATTCACACCCCCAAGCTCTTCATTTCCAAAGCATCATCTTTCAAACAGAGTTAGCACCGCCTCGGTTAGGCTGAGGCTCCAGAAAGGAGATTCACTACAGCAGATAAGCCTCTCCTGTTTATTCTTGAAAAGCTGTTTTCCTAACCTCGGATTGGAATGGGAGATCTGACTCCTGGAAAGTCTGTGAAAGAATGAACACGCAAACACACTCACACACCATCCCCCCAGTGTTACAACCAACTCAGCAGAGCAATAGCTGCCACCGGGCCACCTTCAGCTGGAAAGCCACAGCTCCAGTCACTTGTTCTTGCAAACCCCTGCAGTTAACTACTGAAACACAGACATCATTATTGCCTCTGGATTCCTCATGGCATCAAAGCCTTGGCTAACTCTGCCAGTTGGGCTCTGTCAGAGCAGAGTCCTCCAAGCCCCAGAAATCTAATTAGACAGACTAAAAATCACAAAAGCCTCAAAATACTCCAGCAAAGGAATTGTAGAACTGCAATGGAGTAAGTGCTGTATAACCTTTTGCAGCCAAATTGTATATCCAAACCTGGGTTTCCTTTCTCTTTCTAATGATCCCCAATTAGAAAGCCAACAGCCAAGGACAGGCAGCAGCAAACAGCTTCAGAATGGTGCGAGAGTAGAAACTGTTACTGCACATCTAATGGAGAGCCTTCTGATAAACTCAGAAGGACACACCTCTATAAAACCCTAGTGCAACATCCACAGTGAGCTGCAGATTGCACCAAAGATTTTCTGCTCCTTGGTGGTCAGAGGCTGAGAATTCCCAGGAACCAGCCCGCCAACCAGGGTCACTTCGCCATCCAGGCACCCTTGGGAGTTCTTCTTCACTCCTCCTGCCCCAAGTTTTCTGTTCTTGTCCTATGAAGGGAATACAGGGGATGAGAGTCCCATGTGCCTGGGGACACAGAGCACAGGGATCAATGTCTGCTCCTGAAGAACTGAATTAAGGTTACACAAGAAACCTGACTTTCCATCTCACTGGAGCCCCCAGCTCTCCTTAGGAGCCAGGGAATAATCTTCTACACCTACTGCCCATCCTTCACTCACACAACATGGGTTTTCTCTCCCCTGCACTGTAGGGAAGAGCCAAGCCAAGAGGGTTTTCATGCACTCCTCCTGTGTGCCAGCACCTCCCGAGGAGCAGAGGAGTGAGCCCAGCTCACAGCAGGGCTGCTCCGAGGGGGTTCATCCACACAGGGGGGTTCCCATCACAGCTCATACAGGTCCCTTTGCTGGCAAAGGACTGGCTCAGATGTTTGCTTCTTTACAGCCACTTAATGAACCCAGAGCCACAGGAATGTAAAAATTCACAGGGAACTTCAAAAAAACCCTCAGAGAGTGTAAATTTACATCCAATATGTTTGGAACATGTCAATAAAATATTTATCATTACATTGTGCCTCTCCCAACTGTTGTGTTTTCCCTCTTGGCAGAGGTTAAAATGACTCCCCCTCACCATCCTGTGTGTATGTTATAGATACGCTTTCAAAACTGCCTGCCAGTGGGGAACAGCAAATTTGGTTCAGGAGCACAGTCTAAAATTAAGCTTTCACAGAACAATTCAGATTAGGAGAGCAGGACTAAGTGTTTAATCTCCCTTTAGGGGGAAGAGAAATGCACAGCAAATCACTTTTTCTAGCAACTGTTTCCTATCACCAAAACCAATTCAGGACATGGAAACCTGACCACTGAAATCAGAATCCAGCCTAAGAGTAATGGAAATATGCATCATACAAATCACCTGCACCCCTGTGCAGCATTCCACGTTTGGTTAGGAACGCTCATCTACCACAGCTTGCTACCTGAATGCTAAAAACCAGAGAGGGGGGCATGCACCAGCCTTGTTCTGTAAAACACCCCCTTAAAAAAAAGCTTGAAACCATCATTAGCCAAAACCAGAAGTACAAAACCAGACACAGACTTGCACAAAGGATACACACAAAACCAGAAAATCCCCTTCATTCATGCAGACTTTCAGTCCTAAAGGATGCCAGTTGCTTTCCAAAGTGACTCAACGCATCTGCTGCAGCACGGTCAGATGTACAGAATCATCTCCAGAGCAAAACAACAATGATAACACAAGGGACCAGAAATAAAGAAAGAAATGATGAGGAAGAGAAGTTTTGAGAGGGCAGATTACTGAGAGAGTGAAATGAAAGCCGGCTGGTAGCACACATCTTAACCTCGTGCTTTGGTAGCACCACAATACATCTTCCCCACTATCTCCTCTGGCAATGCCATCAGAAGGTGTGCAAGAGGAAGAGGAGGGCAAGTATCAGCCTCTTTCACCATCACGTTTCCAAGCTGTGGCTGGCTGTGGGAGGACGCAGATCTGATTTACCTCTCTCTAAACAAGACTCATGCCTCTTCTCCTTCCCCACCAGTGCCCCGTGCAGAGGAATTCCCCTTATGGGCTTAAAAAAACCTGCCTGATACAACTTGAACTTCATTTTCTTTGGGCAACTTTCCTGAAAGAAAATAATAATAATAAGGGAGTGTCCTGCTGAGGTTAACCACTAATGCAGTAAAATAAGATGGAAGGCAAATGGTGCAAACCCACTTTGAATTCCAATCAGAAGCTGGGGGAGTATTAACTGTCAAGCAGCCCGTGGCACTCACATCGCTCCCTCCCCTTCTTTAACTGCTATCATAAGAGAGCTACAAGCTCTTACATATTCTGCATATGGCTTCAAATACATATGTAACAAAGCCTGAGAAATGAGAGGCAGATGAGCTGTCTTAGCCCAGAGGTAGGAGGTTAAAACAACCTCAAATCATAAAGTCTGGTACAATATTTAATCTCTGAAACTAGGAATGTTTAAAACCCACTCAGCATCGATGGGCTCCTCAGGCCACCCGCCCTGCTGCTGCAAGAAAGGCACTTCACTGCAGAGCAAAACCAGGCATCACAGGGTGATCCATGGAAGAGGAGGAGCCCGCCCCTCACAGAGACAGAAGTCAACAGAAGAGAAACAGCATCCAAGTTCTTAGGACAGAAAAGAAAATATTCATCTGATGGAGCAGGTGGGAAGATTTGCTTCAATCTCTTCCATGTCACACTGGTTAGTCTTGGATCTCCACTCCATTATTAAGTGGGTGCAATAAACCATATTCTGGCAGTGCATGATCTCTGCTGCTGAGACTCTGGTGCTGTGCAAATGAAGCTGGAGCAAGACCACAGACACTATCAAGGTGGCTAAAGATAGGGAGGAACGAGAGGAGACTCTGCACTAAGGCCTTAAAATACGTTCTCCCTGGTCCTGCCCCCAAGCTCTCGTGTTTTCGCTCGTTGTCCTACCTAAAGAGAGCACCAAACGTGCTCCTCATATTTCATTAAAAGAAGCTCAAGAGATTCCTTCCGGAAAGGACTTCTGTTCAAATTTCATTAATAAGAGATAGTTTTTACACTGCAACATGTTTAACAATATTCCCCTCCTGAACCAGCAAGTAAACTCTTCCTCTTTTGGGCTACAGCAAGGAACATCCTTAACAAGTTCAG
>NW_009918885.1:36152-44519 GCF_000696875.1 Nestor notabilis
TGCTACAAAGAGCTCTGATGGAGCTTCCCTGCGGCTCACTCCACTATGCACAGCCCCAGCCCAGCAGAGACCTTGTCCTTTCCTGGCTTCTTGAATAAGAGCTCCAAATCCCAAGGTCACTCATGTTTACATTTTGGCAAATACTCCAATCTCGCAGCAAACCAGGACTGCAGTAAACATGTGGTCCAAGCACCCACCCTTAAACAAGGGGAAAGCCATAAAAAACAGCAAGCAGAAGAGAAGTTATTTGTTTAACATCGTACATACAACCTTGCAGGGCACCCAAAGGGTCCTTGGGCCTCACTCCCAAGGAAAAGAGGAATCCTCAGCGCCTGAAAAAGGGAATGCATCAGATTTTCCAAGAGCAGTCCCGCTGGCTCAGGAAACAGGTTTTTATCTGTAGGATGGCAGCTGCAAGCAACATTTCAAGATGCAAAGGCATGACAGTGAAGGCACTAAAGCTGCTTTCCCCCCCAGACTTTAAACTCTGTCAGGGAGGAGACTGGAAGGACAGAAAACAACATTAACATGCGCTTCAGATCCATTTTGCAGGGAAAGCAAGCCTCCTCTCCCCTCAGTATCACCCAAATATATCAAAGTGATGGAAATCACATTATGATAGATAGATCAGTCACTCTGATATATATGTTTATCATGTAAGGAGCTAATTGCAAACATTCCCTTCTCCACCCTTTCCTTCCACTCCTGAATCAAGGAGACTCTGCTAAACTGAAATGACCTAAACAAAATCTCCAAACCGAACCAAACAAAACCCAAACCAACCAATCAAACAAGACCTGAATCAAACTCCTTCCAACTTCTCTCAGTCCAACATTTCCATGCATCTGGAACCCGTGGCTCTTCACTGCCATATTTATGAAACTCCCTGCCATTTCCCTGTGTTCTGGATTAAACTGCCTGCAATGTTTTCCTTTGGCGGAAGTGGAATTCGAGTTGCAGCGTGTCAAACGGCATTTAAGGACACATTCATCAGCACTGCTGTTCTCCTCCTGTTATCCCAGCACCCACAGAGGTCCAGAGGGGATCAGGCCCTACCCTGTTACAGCACTGCACATCGACAGAGCAAAGCTCCTGCTCCAGAACACTCACAGTGAGAGCAGACAAGATAAACGGAGACAGGGAAGCACTGGAGGCTCCAAGAGGACACATGAGGAGCCCTCACTCACACAGAAGGAGCTGGGTGCAGGCAGAACACCCAGCACAGCAGGCTGGCCACCAACCCTGGCTGCTTTTCACTGCTTTGATAGTCAAGTCTTCTTTGCAAAGTAGTCTGAAACTCCTGGAATGAGGCACTGCACGCAAGAACGGAAAAACTCAGAAGTGAAAGACGTGACTATTAATACACACACAAAACTCCAGCAGCTATTTGGTGTGAGGGCTGCCACGTGTTTCTTCCACTACCAGGAGGTTTCAGCACAACCCAAAGTGTGTCAACACGCCGTATTACCTCACAGGGCTGCCACAGTTTTCCCAAGGATTTAAAAATACCTACCAAAAATACAGAACTGCACAAACATGCTCCCATGGCCAGTTATTTCCTCTTGCCTGGTTCCTTCCATACAGATGATATAAACTCTTGAATCCGGACAACTGAATGTAATGGGCAGCAGAACACGAGCTCTTTTTGTTGTCTAAAATCCCGCCTTGGTCAGTGGAAGCTTAAAATAACCATTGCCTCCTACCCTGCTCAGTGCCCTTGCAAATGGAGTTGGAATGACCTAATGTTTTCTCCCAAGGGATGGGTGAGGCTGGCCAGAAACACCAGCTGGAACCTTCAAAGACACCAGAGACAAAACAGTCTGCAAACCAGAATTTCTGCACCGACTTCAGGGCTCGGCCATTCCCTCAGCTATCAAGCAGCCAGGGAAGTAGGGTCAAACTGGGGATGGCCACGTTATCCCCATCCTGTCAATAAAATGAAAGGCATTTGGAACAGGAGACCACCTCTCAGCTGTGTGTGCTCCTCCTCCAGTGCAGCTCCTGGCCGTGCTGCAGTACCAGTGAAGGAGACCACAAGTCCTGACAGAATGGGACTGGTTTGGGTTGGAAGGGACCTTAAAGCTCACGGGCAGGGACACCTTCCACTAGAGCAGGTTGCTCCAAGCCCCTGTGTCCAACCTGGCCTTGAACACTGCCAGGGATGGGGCAGCCACAGCTTCTCTGGGCACCCTGTGCCAGCTCCCCTGCACACAGCGTCCACCTCAGTGACAATCACAACTCCGACTTCCCAGTCCGCGCTGTTCCTCTGCGGCAAGGCCGGTGCAGTCGTTGTCCCAGAGGATAAACCTTCTGACCCCAAACATTTTTCCTGGTGCTTTTGCAATGACGCCAGGAGGGTAGGCAGGGACCAGCAGGGTACCAGCAGCACCGTGTTCCAGGGCACTTCAGCAGTTTAATGAACCCTGGCATATACGAATGGCTGCAACTCCAGCCTAGCAATGTCTTGTCAAAACTGCCTTCCCTCATAGTCCTCAATGAGCAAACAGCTGACCTACACAAAAAGTTGCAGCAGACACCCTGCATCCCACCTCTGAAACTGGCACTGCTGCCTGAAGTTAACCCAAATAAACCCTTTAGGTATTTCCCCTGATGGAGGTGACTCCAGAGAGGCCTCAAGGTCGCCAGAAGAACCTGAACACATCTGCCCAGCAGGACACCTCCCAGCAGATTAAGTTACCAAATCCTCACGAGGAGTCCTCAGAGGTCTGAGAGCACCTCCAGGTGAGCACCGGGCTATGGAAAACCACACAGCATCTTCATGTACCTAACAAGAGTGCTATTCATGCCCTTCCCCAAAAGTTAATTACAGCCCAAAAACGAGACTCAGTCAGCAGAGACAATGCCAAGAGCAGGAGTGGAAAGAGCACGAGGGCAAGCTTAGAGCACTCAAAGCTCTCACTGTATCAACGGGATAATACAGAACCCCGTCACTGAAACATTCAGGTATAGTTTAGAAGCAGAATTGGTTCAGTCAGGTGGAGACTAAACCAAGAAAGGACCAAAACCACACACTCCCATGAGCCCAAATCTCTTCTCTTTTCAAGACCCCCTAAAAGAAACTTCCCTTTGCTGATAACCAGCCATTACTCAGCCCGGGAACATGTAAACTCCTTCTTAAACAGAAAAACAGTGAGAACAGAAAATAGGTGGATTATTTGAATAGTTTTCTCCCTTTTCCAACCTCAGTCTCTCTCTCCCTTGTCCCTTATCCTTCCAAATCAGCTGAAAGATTTAAGACCATGGCTTTGCATAACAGTGCTCCCTCTCCAAGCAGAGCTGCCAGCTCCACGGAGCCCTCTGGCACAACCCAACCTCTGTGCTTTTCTTGTTTTCATTTTTATTTTAAGAGAAAACATTTCTGGTGAGTGTATTGCTCTCAATCACAATGGGACAAGCCTCCAGCTGGCAAGAAAGCAAGAGCTGTGACGTTAACAAACACCACCAACACTCATTTTGGCAGCTAAATACACCCACAGCATGGGCTGGAGGATGGGAATGCTTGACCCGTACTCAGGATCCCTCCCTCAGCCACTTTACTTCCTATGCCCCCACTTGCAGAGCAGCAAACCAGGGTGTGCAGCAGCACCTCAGCACGACACAGACCAGGTGGATGCTGCCTGGGCACCACCATGCACGTGAAGCAGCACTGCCTGGGTGCATGTGCCTGTGCTGCTGGTGGCTGAAAGGCCACCCCCCTTCTCTAGGCAACACTGACACAAACTAAGATTAATTGAACAGCTGCCCAATGAAGTCTGCTTTAAATAATCCAGATGGAGGCTTGTGTGGATGATAAATTAAGAATAATAATCTATTTCCCTGTGGTGTGCACAGAAAACGCGTGTGCACCTTTCTCTCACACCCCTCTGCGTGTCTGTGCACACCAGTTCCCAGGAACAGGCCCTTACTTGACAGGGAAGCTTTAAAATCCAATTCTTGGTAGTCAGGATTCAATAGGTAGCCTTGAAAGAAAGCCACATTATCTAGGTGGATCTGCCCCAAATGGCTATTTTTAAGCTGTGGAAATAAAGGGACATCTAAAAGAGCTGGTAACTGCCCCCAGAACTCAGACCACCACTACAGCTGAAAGAAATTCAACCACTGCAAGAGGATAATCACCAGCCCCGAGTCAAACTGTATTCTCCCCCCTTGCAACGTGCATGCTAACTGCCCCCACAGGAGCATTTACCAGAGGCTTGGATCTGGCAAGTCAGCAAGCAGCCTTGCTACACCTGGTTAGCTTTCCTCTCCAGATGTGTTTGGAAAGGGTCTCTTACTCATTTTGGTGCTATGTGACCACCCTGTCCAAAACCAGATCTCCAGCAAAAGGAAGTCCTCTCTTCCATGGCATGCTTCACTACCTTCATTTCATCATCACATTATCCTAAGAAAGAACATGCAGGATTTGCAAACAGGCATTTTGCAGGTTGTTTTCCCCTTGGAGGAAAAGCAAGAATTGGAAAGGGTGGGAAGAGAGCGGATCCTCGTTCCAAATTGCTGTAATTCCATTTACAACTCTGCCATCACCTCCCCCGGGACACACAGAACACGCCTGTACTGCACTGAAGTTTCATCCCCAAGAGGGGTCTGCTCACTCAGCACCAACCAGAGTAAGGCTGCCACCTCCCCACGTGGAAACCCACTTTGATTTCGGGTCACGAGCAGCAGAGCTGAGGTCTGTAATAGTCCTGGCAGGAGCTGAACCAACTTCTGCCACTGATGGCTTTGGACAAAAGACAGACAAACACAGCAGAAAACGTCTGTGACGAAGGTCCCAATCCATCACAGCAACAGAAGGTTCAGCACATGGTTGGACCCTCTTCACTGGAACAGCTCAAGCGCTTGACTTCAGCACACACAAAGCTGGGTAAAAATGGGAACTGCTTTATCTCTGGGGATGGGAGGGCCTTACCAGCAGCTCCATCTCCCTTCTAATGTGAGTGATTTCTGTCAATGCCATCAGAATTGAGTCAAATATCCAAAAGGCATATTTACATGAAATGAATGGACTGAAAGAAGAGTAATTCCAATGCTGTTTTAAATAAGCCTGAGAAGCACCTCTGCAAAGATTTCAAGTCTCCATCACGACACTATCCAACAGAGACAGGGGAACAAATGTTAATCTAACACAAGATGTATGCACAGCATAAATCTCCACACTCATTGTGCAGAGACAATAACATCTTCCCACAGCTTGTAACTGTATTTAAAATTCATTTATGTAAATTACAATAGCACACATATGATAAAATTGTTAAAGCAGAATGTGCCCCTTGCTCAAAACAAAAGGAATGCCAAAAAAATGATGTTTTTATAGTAATAAAAATACCTATTTCTAGTTCAACTTATTTTAAAGTAGACGTTCTCAATCATGCACTATTAATTTCCCCAATTTATTGTGAAGCCAAAGGCAACAAAGTGCTGTTATGGAGTAATAGCAAAAATCACTATGCCAGGGAAAAAAAAAAGGCATTAAGCAGCCAGTCGAGTTTGATGAACGACGAGAACCAAGGAAAAGCCTGTGATTAAGTGAACAGGGAAGTGAGAGTTACAGCCCTAAAGATAGACAGCAGAGAAGGTGTTGAAAGCCTTCCCCAGGAACAGGCACTGGCAGAGAGTGTCTGGGCTCAAGGAAAAGGTTGATTTTAAAACTAACGTATTGCCCACCTTGTGGTTAGAGGAGAGGAAAGCAGAACCCTTACAGGACCAGAGAGGAAAATGGACTATTATTGTGGGAGATTTCATTCAAGCGTGTTTAAAAATGAAAATGCACAAGGCTCTGGAGATAAGGCCAAGTTGTATCTGGTTCCAGTGAGTCTCTGAACTCTGAAGCGAGGTATTAGCTTACCCCACACTCGCCCACAGCATCCAGAATAGAAGCATTACATAATCAGAACGTGGATGTCCGAGCGAGGCAGGACACTGCTTCCAGCCACTGCAGCAATGAACTCCTCCTTCAGAGCCATGGAAGCTGCCCTGGACCTGAGCAGAGCCCTCTTGGATGGGTACATTCACCAGCATGCAGGGGCTTTGTAAGAGACACTGGCACATTTGCAGTGTCTCTCTCTTGCAGTGTCTCTAAGCAGCTTCTAAGGAAAACCCAGTGGGATCCAGGGAACCTCATTGCAGTTTCTGATGAGGTAACATGCAAGCATAACTGCTCACACCAAAATTTTTCCATTGCTGTCCAAATCAACAAGAGTAGCAGTCTACATTAAAAACTAACTCTTATTTCACCCACACGGAGCTGCTTCTCTTCACACTCTTATTTCAATTATTCCACATACATTCATGCCCTAAACAAGGGCCTGTAGGAACAGGCCAAGGGGAATGGCTTTAACCTGCCAGAGGGGAGATTGAGATGAGCTCTGAGGCAGAAGCTCTTCCCTGTGAGGGTGCTGAGGCGCTGGCACAGGGTGCCCAGAGAAGCTGTGGCTGCCCCATCCCTGGCAGTGTTCAAGGCCAGGTTGGACACAGGGGCTTGGAGCAACCTGCTCTAGTGGAAGGTGTCCCTGCCCGGGGCAGGGGTTGGAGCTGGAGGAGCTTTAAGGTCCCTTCAACACAAACCAGTCTGGGATTCTATAAACACAATTTAAAACCATCAAATCAAGAATGTCCATCGAGCGCTAACTCTTCATTTCCAATGGTACTGGAGCCAATGACGGGAAGTGAAAGAACATCAGCCAAGCCCAGGCTCCTCACTAACCCCTCCTCCAAAGCCCCAGCTCTCTGCAGAACAAGGTACAGGGATGTACACCCAGTCATGCAGCACCTTCCCTTCCTCCCACCGCTGCTCTGCAGACAGATTGGCATGGGGCAGATTAATAATGACAATTAGGCTCACCAGATGCTAAGGAGACGCCTCTGAGTCACCAGACATGCTCAAAGAGGAACACGTTTCCTGAAGCACCGGCTGGGGGAACAGAATCAGAACTATGAGTACAAGAAGAATTAGTACAGCACAGAAGGGCAAACACCGGACCTAGTTAGAACACAGCCTTCATTTTTTATGGGAAATTAAAACACAAATTTAGTATTTTCATTCTCAAGGAAGTTTTCAGACAACTCTCCCCAAACCATAAAAACTTTTGTTCTCAGCTCCCTTCCACATCCTAACACAGAAAGTGATCACAGAGAAGAGCAAAAGCTGGAGGGAAGCAGTACATTTTGCAGTATTTTATCATCAAACATAATTTGGATTAAAAGTAGTTTTTATGGAAGCTCTCAAGCAGCCTTATCAAATGTGACATTTCAGCCCGGGTTGCTCATAAGCACTTCACAACAGAATCCTTGAGAAGTGAGATTAATTGTTACTCCATCCATTAAACAGGTAAGAAACCGAGACGTGGAGATCCTCATCCAGAAAGCACACAGACAGACAGCCCTCCACAGAGAAAGAACCCAAAAAAGAAGTCAGAACGTTTCTTTCTGATGGAACCACATCACCCAACAAGGCAGCTACTTTCACCCAGCCAGGCAGGGATTGCACTTGTCCTCAGCTAATGCTGAAGTTTTGACAGGCAGGTGAAAATACATCATTTCTAGCCTTTTAAGTAAAAAAATCCATCTGCATTTACACATCTCTCCCCACGCAGGAACTATGCAAATACCACCAGAAACACAAGATGTCGGGAATTTCCTGCAACACATCCTGGGAAACACATAGGAGATACGTTTTGTCTCCTCCTGTTGCTTGGGAATTCTATTTATTTTGGAAAAGCATTTAAAATAGCACATTTTGCCTTTTGCAGAGGTGGCTTTTCTTCCTCCTGTGCCTTAATTCACACTACCTGGGGGCTTCCACTACCCATCTCTGGAAGCACAGCCACACGTTACTCACTCTGTAACACACTGAGCACGGCCACTGCTCTCCCTCTACCACATGGCTGCAGATACTCAGGGTTTCATAGACCCCTGTCCAGTTCCTCTCAACCTCAGCACCCTCGTGGGGGATCCTGCATTCCCCACACTTCCTCCACCAGCTCCTGACAACAACTCTGTTTAAAGCTAAAACCGGAAGCCTTAGCAGTGACTAACTGAAGTGTTGGACCAAAGCAAACAGACTGGAAAGATTTATGACAAAGAGCTGCTGGACTTCTTCCCAGTGGTGAGGGACAGAAAGGTCAAGTAGATGTTTGATTTGCGCGAGGACACCGCGCTTCGCACGCAGCCCCCTCCAGCCATGCCCACGGACACTCCTCAAACTCCCCGAGCAGCTTCAACTGCTGCACGACACAGAAACTACAGAGCTGAAGAAGAAAACCACACCAAAGTCACTCCTCTCTCCCCAGCAAATGCTGGAAGAGATTTGTTTAGCACAGCATGCACCAGGATACACAGGCCCCCAGG
>NW_009918885.1:44550-62946 GCF_000696875.1 Nestor notabilis
AGAGAAAATTAAGCATTCATATGCATCCCCATCTATTCTTAATACATTTTCCTCTGCTGATTACATATTCCAAATGAAGGCAACAGAGGGAAGAAAAACTTGGAGAAAAATTAATCAATCAGCTACTTGAGCCTTTTACACTTTCACAAATAATCAAGTAATGGTGGCAGAGTATCATAGAGCATCTTCCCATTATGTGCAGGGAGAAGTATTTGACTCTGCATCATGATGAGCTGAGAAAGGTTCCACTGCAGGGCAGGCTCACCATCCCCTGCTCGGTGAGGATACAGTGGTGGGGAGCAGAGGGAACTGCTTAAAGCAAGGTTGTGGTTTCATGCATATAGAAAAAAACAAGCATGCAGACAAGCTAACCCAGAGCACTGCCTGCACACACCTTGCATGGGCTCTTCTACCAGAGTCTCTTTTAACACAGTCCACTGTTTCAGTCTCAGATGGGGGATAGATAGCAGGCAGCCCACTAGCAAGTGGAAAGGCTCAAGGGAATGATGACTTCGTGTTTGTTACTTGTTCACATCCCTTGGGTGAGATCCCACACCATCGAGCCCCAGCCACCTCCCCTGCAAGCCCAGCCCTCCATGCACAGCACCGCCAAGGCAGCCAAGAAAATAACAAGCTACATATGCTGCTTCATGGAAGCTGCTGTTCCACAAGGAAGCAGAGACGGGATAACTTGCATCAGTGTATTAAATTGGACTTTGTTATGGCATAAGTTGACTCAAAGTGGCATTAATGGTTATGGAAAAACACTCCCTCCCCCAAATACATGGGAGGCTGATCAGCCCAGCTACAGCTCTGCTTGTAATGATGCTTATTTCACTTAAAGCCTTATTAAAGTACCAGAGTGCTGTTGCACTTTTAGAGAGGGATGTGTTCACAGCATTAAAAAGGTCTTGTGTTTAATTAAATTAACTGCACCTGTATATATTATGGGCAATAAATCAACTATAATTTGCTACCATAGGCGGCTATTAATCTTCCCTGTTATTTATTGCTCAGCATCATTAGCAGGAAGGCTCTTCCAGGATACCGTAAGAAATAGCGGTTTAGGGACCAGAAGCTATAACTCATCTTGCTTTCCCCTTCCCCTTTTCAGTGGTGTCAATCACATTTCTTGTACACTTGAACAAACACTAATATGTAAAAGATGCTGCCATCCATTATGTGTGTTCATACATTTATTTATATATAAAATAAAACCAACGTTCCCCACACATCTCGGTCTTGACTTCTGTTTGCACATATCTACTAGCAAAATGACACAGCCCAAAATGTTAAGCCTGTAAATTGAATAAAATAAAATAGAAATTAAACAAACAAAATAAAAGAGTCCTGGGTTCTTCCTCCTTCATGTTGTGCAGTGCAATGATGCTGTAGCGCTCCAGCAATGCCATACACCATCTCTGAATACAATTTAGAGACTTCCTCACCTTGGGATCAGCACCTGCAATCTACCACTTCAGCAAACAGCCACAGCCAACTATTACCAGCACTTCGTGATTTATTTGGGGTGGTTTAGACATCCAGACACACTACTGGATTATGCACAATTTGGCTCACAGTCAAGATCATGATGGCATTATCAGTTTTGCTTCATAATTCACTGACACTAAGAGTTTAGGAAGTCCTAGCTACTGCCATACAAGGTGGAAAGGGCAATATTGCTTATGTTTGCAAAAGAAAGTGAACATATCTGTCCTGCCCACCTCCCTACCCCTTTCTCCCCTCACCTAACCTCCCTCCTAGCTAAGCCATCATTTAAAGAGGCAAACATAAATCAAGGATCCAGGAGATGAGAGCACACCAAGAGCTCAAATCCTGTACCTCCGCTCAGCACACCACCAGTGTGTTTGCAAAAAGCTCTGTGCTGCTCTCTGCTCTTCAGGGCTTCATCATTACTTTTGTAAGCAGCTGCCTCATTGCACTGATGCTCACAACACATTAAATACTTTCCCTGCAACATTTTCCAACTGCTTTAACCGACATGACATCGTTACACAACAGCTAATGCACAGGAAGCTGCCGTGCTGGGCGCAGAAGTGCTGCGAGGGCTCGAGGTTGCTGCTGTATCACAGCCTGCTCTGAACACACCTTCTGCAATCTCCATTTGATTCCAAGACTTGGCTCTGAAACACATCTCGGCCCCTCTTTCCCCCTGCAAACGTATGTACATATGTATGGATATATTTTAATTATGTTATTCTTTTAAATAAAAATAAGGACTGACATGGACACAACCAGTGCTGCGGCTGCCAGAAACATGCTGCCATCAGGACATATACAAGGAACCAGTGACAAACCTAGCAGGAGGGGGGAATGGAGTTAGAGATGAGGGGAAAAAGCACTGGCACCCTGATACACAACCCTTGAGCATCCAAAACCACCACTGCTCTACTGCACACATTTGCTGGTCTTTACTACATGCCAGTGATCAGAAAAAGATCAAAGAAGAGCCTGAACTTTACTTCCAAAAGTTAGTAACTCTGCATAGAAACAAAACAGCCCTTTTGGAAACAATCAAGCTAAATTTATGTAAACTTTAGCCTGGCTGATTGATTTGTGTTTGCAAGGAGGAGGACTCCATCCAGGTGGAACCAGAGCCATCCAGCTGTGGCCGCTCCTATCTCACCTTCACCATCAGCTTCATCACTTCACCACTACTGCACTGGTCTTCCCTACCCGGGCCTCTGTCCTCCCACACAGCTTCGCTCATGAGTGCCAAGAGCCAACTCCCTGTGCCAGCTCCGTGCCTGGGCAGCCTCCCGCTGCCCTCCCCACAGCAGCTTCCATAAACCTCCCTGGAACCAGCGAAGAAGACACATGTGGAAAGCTGCAGGCTGGCGGAGGAGCAGGCGGCACTGGTGGTGGACACCTCGGGGAGCAGAGGAATGGACTCAGAGGCACACATACCACACAGAGCCAGCCAGAGAGCACACTGCAGGGAGAGAACTATTAATAAAGTGAAAAATTAAAAGGACGTTCAGCAGTATTACGAGGAGATTGGGAGCTGGCACTGGATGGGGCTCAGGGAGGCCTGACATTAAACCCAAAAGAGATTACATAGCCTAAGCTGTCCAGTGATCATCTGTTCCTCTGGTTCGGCTTTAAAGCGGCAGCACAGTGTCAATGGGCTCTGGGGGGACCTGGGCTGGGACCCCTTACCTTGTGCACCCCGAAACACTTGCAACTACCATCCCCTCTGAGCATCACAAACGCACACTGCATTACCCCCTTCTCCACTGCAAGATCCACTAACACACATTTTACACAGTGAGTGACCAAAAAGCACGCATGCAGGGCTGAAGCTGGTTCTGCTTTGCCATGCAAATGCTGCATCCTGCCCCCAAATCCCTGCAGTAAGCACTGGGAAAAAGCCAACCTGTTCCTCCACCTCCAAAGCATGCACTGCCCCGCACACAGCATCAGCTCCCTCCACATGGGCAAAAGGAAAAACCCTCATTATTTTTGCAAAACGCTTCAGCCAAAGCAGTGCGCTCGGTTTCTCCACCTGCAACACAAAGCAAGAGGAGTTGAGGAGGATTTGCTCTGCTCTCATGACCCAGGAGACCAACACCTACAAAAAGAAGGCATGCCCTTCTTTAGGGTCTTCCTCTGAAAGGCTCTTATTTCCTCCTGGTTTTTCATGGCCTGGGATCAACTGCTGTTCTACATACAGCCATTAGAAAAGCTTGCCAGCCACTATCACCCCTTACCCCTCATCCTTCAGTGACTCAGTGCAGCCAGGGAATGGAAAAAGGCCTGCAAGAAATGTATAGGCAAGTGCTGGAGGGGTCACACAGCTCCCCAAGCACCCCCTTTCCCCCAGCTCAACCGGTGAGCCTTGGCCTTCGCATTGCGCCCTGGCAGGAAAGGTCAGTGGTACAACAGCTCCTTGGTTATCGAGCTGGAATACCAAACACTCCATCACCTCCGAGAATTAACAACAGGAGAGCTCAAACCCCACTTCTTTGGCTATGTCAGAGGCTGGAAGACACTGCCTGAATCCTGGCGCAACGGCAGAAAACAAAAGTGGTCTCAGCGTGAGCAGGGACTTGATTATCTGCAATTAGCAAATCGATGAGTCTCCAAGACACTGGTTCAGGCCAGCACTTCTATTAGCAACAGCCAAGGAAAGCACAAGGGCAAACTGCATCAGAGCTGAGCCCAGCTCCCAAATCCTGCCTTGTTTAAAAATTAATATATAATCTTGCAAGAGCTCAAATACAAACGCACAACAGCATCGCCCAGACCAGCCTGCCACGTACAAGCTCAACCTACCCAGCAGATGGGTGGCCCTAGTCACTCCCACCATAGAAACCACTCATTTTATTGTTCTGGTCCAAATACATCAGTATCTGGGGTACTCAGAGGTTGAAAGCCCACTCCTGAGGGCACATCCACACTTAAGTAACTCTGCTGGTGTTACAGGTCTGCACCTCACTATGGGGTGGAAAAGGCTGAACACAAAGCTTAGCAAAATCCCTGGGAAGGCACCCGCTGGCTTTGGAGGAGGCCCTTCTGGTTTGAAATACTTGATCTAATTTTGCTTTGTAACATTACACAAGAACCCAGCTGTATATTTAATCTCAGAGTTAAACCGTTAATTTGCAAATTACAATTTAGTGCTACTCCCCATTAATAATGCCGTTACACGGGTTATGTTCACTTTCTAGCTGGAAGTTTAAACACAACAGGTCTCACTCAAACAGCTTAAAATTAAACCACTGCATCCATTTGAGATTAGGCACAGACACAGGTATGGAGTAAAATATACAACAGCAGACAGCTTGGATATACATTGCGCTTTCATTTGTCTGAGGTGTTTGTGCCAAGAATCCACTTGAGCCTCCTCTTCACTCAATTAGGGAGAAAAATTTGGTTTTAAAATGATTAAAAGCAAAACACTGTCCACTGCCACATACCCTCCAATACTCTTCACTTGTGCGACTGTCTGTGAAGCTCTATCGGAGCAGTGTGATCACCTGCAGCGCGGATTTTTGGTTTAGTCCCTACAATTCCAGAGGGGTCACTGGCAGGAAAAAAAGACACAACCCATTTCTTTTAAAAGAAAAATAAACCATAAAAGCCCTCACATCGAGATGTTATAAGTAAGAAGCAGACAGGCCTGAATCCTGCTGCAGAGCAAGGGCAGTTCCGAGTTATACACGTACACGATGGCATTAAAAGGCTAAGCTGGATTTCAACACCAGCTTGATACAGAAACACCTCAAGAACAATGCGGTGCTCCACACACCGCTCCCAACAACCACAGACTTCCTCAGCTCTGCTTCATCCACACAAAAAGGATGGGCTCCTTCAGTCTTCCCCTTCATGAGCCCAGATAATTCCATCCCTGAAGTACACAAAATTAAACCAGAATGATAAACCAAGAAATGCTTCCACCAGGGAAGGAAATCCCAATCCAGTGCTAAAGAGTTAACACTGCAGCCCCAGCCATACCCCCCCAGGCCCAACCCTTTGGATTTCAGCAGCTGCTACCTGCCTCAGTAGCAACACACAAGGGGAAAGTGCAATTTTGAGCTTCTCTTTTCATCTCTATGGTGACAAAAAGCTGCGCGGAGGGAAACCAGGGTGCCTTCCACTCCAAAGGGTTCTCATTTCAATCACTGCCTTTCACAATATTTTAATTAAATCTCTGGTGGGGAAGCTTTAAAGAAAACTTTTTTTGCAGATTGTGGGACTCACTGACAACAACGGGTGTAGCAGAAAGGGGGGAAAAAAGGTACTTGGAGCATTTTAAAATAGAAAGATTCTTGGTTGAAGACCTAAGAATAAATCTACCAGCTGCAAAGATCTACAAAATCAGCATGCGGAGGGGCCAGAAAGTCTTTTGGTAACCTAAAGGTTCTGTTGCATGTAACACATCTCTGGAATTTCAGCAGAGGTTGCAAGACCACACAAGGAAGTGCCCTTTCCCAAGGGGAATGAGCACAGGAGAGGCATTGCAGGAGGGCAGGTTCTGGAGCAGCCCCTTCGTCCCCTGAAGCATCACCACCATCACACTATGTCTGGTGAGCCACAAGACACAGCAGCAACTGAACTGCCAGCGTTTGAAGACTGCAGGATCAAAGCAAGGTCGTGGCATTTATCTTTGTTTTGAGAAGTCTCAGTTCATGCCACCCACAACACACAGAGATACCCAAAACCTCAAAGGAAGGAGCAAGTCCGTTCTGTAAACCCGCGCACCCTGAAGGACAGTGTGCACACTGTGCTTTCCCTTTTCCCCAGCAAAACATGTTTATTAGCAGCAGTATCTTCTCCCAGCAGCACATCTCCTAGAAAGCGGTGTGCCTGCTGTCCCTGGGCTCAGACCCATGAGCTGGGGACAGAGCAGTGCTCAGTGCCCTCCTGTAGCACCCCGGAGATGGCAGGGCTGGCATGGGCCAGCAGCCTTCCTCCCCCTGGCACCAAGACGCATGCCAGACATGCACCACCGCTGCTAAAAGCCCTGGCCACCAAGCAGGAGGTGCCCCTGCCGCAAGGAGCCTGCACTCAAAGCAAAAGCAGGTCCAAGAGTAGCAGCTTCCTGACACAGCCTATGGAAATCTAATGTAAAAAGGATGGAACCACTGAATTGGTGATAGAAAAGTTTGGATAAAAATAACTGAATGCATCTGGAAAATCAGAAAGTGGTAGAAGGCAGGAAGATCATCTTGGGAGCCTGTGGTTCTGGAGCACAGCCCTAACAGAGGTCACTTAAAACCCTCAGAGACCAAAATACTTTCTCTAGGATGCTCATTTCAGCAACAAGGCAGAAGCAGTTCACACGCTAAGGACACACAGTGTAGAACAACTAATGACTCTGCAATTAAAGCCTACACACAGCGCCAAGAGATTCAAGTGCGTTAACCAACGTAAAGCCCTGGACAAAAGACTTCAACTCCCATCCAAGCTCTCTCGTAGAACGTGGCAATAATACTACCTCTATCTCATACAACTGCTAAGAGAAGAGATTCACGCTGCAAGGCAAGGTGAACTCCTTTGAAAGCAGGCTCTGTGACAGCGCAAAGTTTGAAGTGAGACACAAACCAGGACAAGCATGTCGCTCATTTAAAGTTTAACAGTCTACTGAAGCAAAAAGCAAAGTCTGACCAGACATGGGAAAAAGAAAGAGTCTTATCCTCTTTTAAAAGAGGAATTTAGGCACTGGAGATGCAATGACACAACAGCCCATAGCACACCAGCCCAGAGCCCCGGAATCCCAGCCCAGGGCCTTTGTCCCCATGCTCAATAGCAAATATAAGTTATTCAGCCAGGCTGGCCACTTATCCAGCATTCCCGCTTGCCCGCTGGAAATTGCTATTCCAGAAGCTATCCAATCTTTAACGGCTTCTGGACTAGTCTGCATTTGATTTGAGGGCAAAGGCCATGCCAAGAGGGAGACCCCGCACACTGCTCCTCCCTCCAGCTCACAGTCCAGTTTTAAGGCTGCCTCAAAGACGAAAACAAAATGTTTTAGTGCTCACAAGGGCTAAATATCTGGAGCTCCAAGATGAAATACAACCTCCTTTCAAAGGCCCTGATAGGCAAAAAGTATGGTCTTTAAAATAAAGCACTGGGCAGGGGTGGGAGTCATTCAGGACTAAAGGCTTCTTTTAAACTGACACAAACAGAACTGCCTTTTTTTATGTAAATTATTAATTTTTTTTAAATCATAATCACTGCTGCAAGTCCAGCTACCCCTGCACGTACAACCCTTCCCACATCCATCTTTTCCTGGGGGGAAGAAAGCTTATCCCCACAAAGGAGTATGAAATAAATTGCTTTACTGAAGGTTAATAATATCCTGTCGCCGTGGTAAAAGACTCAATTACAAAACCTTCAGAAGAGCTCCCAAGGAACTCATCTGCCTGCAGTGACAGAGGCTTAAATAGCCAAAATACACAGAAAGGCTAAGCACTTCCCAAAAGAGAGGAAAAGGGAGAAAAAGACAGGGGGGGGTACGTAAAAAACCTGGAAATTGGACACTCAAGGTTATAAAAAAAACCCAAACACAAACCACAATTCCTCTCTGCACACACAATTCTCTATAATCTCAGCAAGAATTATGGCCTAGGGAGACCAGCACTAATTTTAGTATCAGATTTATTATGCAGCAGGGAGCAGAAATCAGTCAGGCCCGTCTCTCACTCCTAATGGGCACAACTAGATCACGCTCCGGGAAGGCTCTGCTGAAGAATAGCTGGGGCCTGGTGAAAAACAAAGCCCCTGGGGCTCCCCGAAGCACAAACACGCTGCGTTCTTAGAAGCCACAATAAAACACAATGATACTCCTCATTCCTACAGCACTGCCTGCCAGAGGATCCCAAAGCACATGAATTACAGCTTCCAGCATGCCTGGCAGAGGAGCCTGCAGCAGCGAGGCAGGACAGCAAGGTCTGCAGGGCGTTCAGCTTGGGACCCCAAGCCCAGGCTGCAATTCCTCCTCCTCTGCAGACATGCCATGCAGCAAGTCCTGTGCGTGCAGAAGGGCAGCTCCGTTCCACCAGCAGCAGGATGCCGAGTGCGTGCAGGGTGCTCAGAGCTATGGCAGCAGTGGTGGTGTTTGTGAAAGCAGCATTGCACAGCAATGGAAGCAGACACTGAGGTTAAATACTGCTCAGAAGCAAGTACAGAGCACTGCCTCCCACACGGCCTCCCCTTACCATGCAGACAGCAAGAGTCTTCAGCAGCCAAGTTCAGCAGCACACCTTCATGCACAGAGCCCTGGTTCCAGTGCTGCTTTGTGCTGTGTGTATTCACACACACATGGAGCTTCCCCCAGAAATTAATCAAACCTTGGCAGGGAGCAGCGCTGTGTCCCTTGCTTTCCTTTCTTGCCCCAAACTACAGTGGCTGACCATAGGTTCTGAAGCACCAGATGGGCATGCTGCATTCAGTCTGCTCCTCTGCGCACTCATCCCTCCATCTTAAACATTTTATAGCCTTTTTTTGTGCCCTGCTCAGACTTTGAGCACCAGAGCATCATTCTTAAGATGCTTCAAATGCCCAGTGAAACCAGGCCTGCTCTCAACAACTGTTTCTAATAAGCCAGTATTAGCTCCAAAAGCCTTCTGCAGAGGGTTTTCACGCCTGACTCACACTTGTCTCCAGTGATGCAACACTAAGGCAATCTTCGCACATCACTTTGTGGGGGCTGAAGAAAACAGAGTTACTCATAGAGCACTGACCGTGGCACAGCCAGGACGCAGCTTCCCAAAGCCACATCTCCTCTCTTCACCAACACATGCGGCACATCAGGTTTGGAATAACCTCTCCCAGGGCATCAGCAATTCCCTGTCTCAAGCATTGCAGAACACATAAGCAGCACTCCCGTTTTCCACACCCATAAAACAAGAGTGATGACAATCTCTTACCTCATCTCCATATGATAAGAACAAGGGTCAGATTTAAACAGCTGAAGTCATTTCAGCACATAAGTCTTTTGTGAAAGGAGGACTCTGAGGTCTCCAGGAATGTATGTCCCACACACTTTCAGCTCTATTTTGAATAACACTTTTCCAAGATCCAGTGTTTCACTGGCAGCTCACTCAGCTGAACATCAGAAACTCCAAAACATCACTATCTCATTCTGCTTGCAAACAGAGGACAGGCAGACATGTGTCTCCAAAAGCTGCATTACCTTTGTGTATCTAGGCACTTCAGTAGTAGATTTCTGGTTTGGGTTTTAAACAACCTTAAGTGTATCAGGCAATTTAGGAGCTTTGCTTTGACCTGCTCTAGCAGGAGTTAGTGGTTAACTCCTACTTAACTTTGCTAAGAAATTCAGAAAAGTCCACCAAACCCCTGCACAACCAGTTCTGTTTGTTACCTGGTCCTAATCCAGTGATAGAGTAAAGAAAAACAGATTCAGAAGTTCCAGATTCCTCTGCATCCATTTTCCTCCCTCAAAACAGCTACTTTTTGCCACCAAATTTCAGGGAAAAAAATAAATAAAGTACAACCAGTCTCCTGCCCAACACGTGCCTCCCCCACTCCAAAATCACCCACAAAACAGTTACCTTCTTAAAGCCCAAGTGCAGCTCTAGATCATTCCTGTGTTGTCCCCTTGGATATCAAAGACCTTCTGGCTCCTGCCTCCTTTGTTCTCTGCCTCCCCCCCCACCCTGAGCAGGTGATTCCAGTGATAATCAGGGGACAAATTAACAAAGGGAAGGAACACACCTGCGTGAAGAGCAGGGGCAGCAACACCCGCCTGGATCAAGTAAACTCAGCTCAGCTGAGCCCTCTGAAGCACCAGTGAGCTCACCAGCAGCTCCCAGGTTTTCAGTTAATCCTGACCATTTCAGGCCTGCCAAGCAGGAGGGAAAGAACCTTGCACATAACCACCAAACCACCTCTTCCTCCCTCTGCCTCTTCACAGCCCAGAGCACATTTTCACCTGCATAAGCAGCACCAATAATCAGGCCAAGCAATTCAGGACTTGCTCTCTGATCTCTGTTCCACCTCAAGAAGCACTTGGCAGCATTCATTTGTCTGCCTTGATCCAATGCTCTCCAGCACTCAGGAGCACAGGACAAACAGGTGCTGCTGCCCTCCCCTCAGCTGCAGGAAATTCAGAGTATTTCAAGGCAACAAAGGGAGGCACCTCCAAGGATCAAGTCCTGCACTTGCCAAGGACCTCCAAGAACGTTAAGGAACAGTAAAATTCCTTGTGACCACATCCATGTACGATGCTTACCCAGTCAACTGCATTCCTTCACCTCCAAGCTGGATGAAATAAGGTTATGTTCTCTGCAAGGACACTTGCCCTCTCCCACCTTTTTCTTTCCTCATAATTTTCAAATGAATTGACACTTTATTTTACTTTCCACATATTGCAGGGCATAAGGATTAAACAACATCAGCTGAATAATGTTCTGCACACACTCTCATCAGCTTCATGTGTTCAGATGACAGTGATGGGGACTATAAAAGCATGAAGACAGATAATCACTGCTTATGTCTGCAATTACAGTTCCAATAAACTATACTTCATGGCTCCTTAGCATTAAAGCTTTCGGACTGGTAACTAAATTGCTGTTTATTCTGTAATATATTTTGTTCTTCTCCTACTGCATACACATACATTATTGAGAGAGAAATATCCCTACTAAAATATCCACTGGAGACACCTACAAAACACAGCTCCAGAAATCTAAACTGACTTCCAATAACTACAACAAAATCAAAGCCATATTCACAAAACTTCGGGGGAATCATAACTATGGAGGACTTTCAACTATCATTTTATTTGATCTGGAAGATTAATGACACAGAGGATGTGACCAGATGAAAAAGAGGGTGGGAGATTAAAAATCACACAAGATGATCACAACTCCCTCTTCATACGTACATTGCCCGGCACATCGCATGCATCACCTGCTGCTTTGATCACAGTTCATGGGATTAGGCGAGTCAGGAATTTAAAGCACAAAAGTACTGCAGCAGGAGACTCCCTCCAGGTGTTTCTCCCTCCATCCACCCACCCCTGGATCCCAGGCTGGCAAGGGCAGGAAATCCCCACTCAGAGGGGGAACAATCACAGCCCATCCCATCTCTGGTGTTGCGCTTTGCAGTACAAGCACATCAGGACACACTCCTTTGCATTCCACGGGGGAACCACCGCAGCCACCCCTTCAAGCTCCAAGAGGGAGGAACAACAGGACAGGCCACCCAGAGAGCAACGGGCACGGTCCTGCAGCACAAAGGAGAAAGCCAGCTCCCAGGAGCAGGCCCACGGGGGTGGAGAAGTGTCCGGCACGGCTGCGCGCCCAGCGCTTATCTGGATGCAGAGGGACTCCAGGCCAACCGCAGCTGAGCACCCTTCTTCCTCTCCTTGCTGAGGGCACCAGGATCGACCCTCCATTGCAACGCATTGCTGAGCCCATTTAAATCCACTGCCAGTCCCCCCCTTGCCTCCCAAGCCCCCACCTGAGTCTGTAACCACCCGGCATTAGCCATAATTCATACCACAATCTACTTCTTCCAGTGTTCTTATCTCACTTCCCGCCTGCCCAAAGCCTCACCTCGCCGCTGCCGTTCGGAAGCCCCAGCACTCAGCAGTTGGAACCTCTGCCTCACACCACAGCGCTGCCCCTCCAGGCAGGGCCTCCCTTATAAATTTTCCAATCAAAAGTCGTTAAAAACAAAAACCCAGCCTCAGTTTAACCCCTCGACACAAGTCACAAAGAGCTGGCAGCGTACGATACCGCAGCATTCACACACTTCCTTCCCAACGTCCAGGGATGCTGCCAACAGCTTTTTCAGCCAGAAGTGGCTGTTTACCATCTGGTACCAAACCTGGACATCAGGAAGCATCCTCTGCCACGCTGAAATGCTTTGGATAATCCCACTGCCCTTTCTCCTCCCAGCCTTGTCTCTTCAGGCTCAACAGCAGCATCAGTACCAGGACCATCGGGGCCAAGAAAGACCAAACTGACCATCAGCAACTGTGTGCTTCCTTAGTGGACAAACCCAGCTAACAGTGCTCCTGGGACATTATCACAGCAGGTTTTACAAGGGGCCTTTCCACCAAGTAACATTTGAACAGGATAGAATTCAAATGGCAGGTATGCTGCATGCTCAGCTGGCCACCCATCCAGGGCTAGAGTTAGAGCTCACCTACAGAAAGCAACCGGGGAGGAAGGTGAGCTGTCTACTACAAATACATCAAAAGAACCCAAACATCTCATACGAGAGACTATTTGAGGAGAGGAAGCCCCAGCTCCGAGAAGCCAACATCCTTCACTGCAGTCAGCTCAGTGGAGCTCATTCAGGACTAACATGAGACATCTCCAGGGGCCCTAAAGACACGACAGAGACACCAACCAACCCAATGGTTGGTAGCAGCCCCAGACCCAAAGGTGGGGCCAATCCCCCCTGTTCCTCAGAAAACTCCTCATATTTCACAGCTCAGCACTAACTTCAGATTTCTCCCCAATGTTTTCTGTTCCTTCCCACCATTCTCTGAGCACGCAGCACTGCTCTAGGTTTTGTAGGTCTGCCAAACACAAGACCAGGAGTAGTTAATTTCACCAGCAAACAGACATCTTTATAGTCATTTATAACACTCTGCAAACCTTTGGCAAAAGGCTCAGTTACGTACCAGGCTCTGTGCACAGCTCAGGCTCAGAGCAGGGAATAGCACTGACACATCCCTGAACATAAATGATTGATAACGTGGTCAAATGGAAACGATACAGAAGTTCCACTTTTCCAGCACGTGCTGCAGAAGAATTACCCCAACATCCCCTTCAGCAACACCTTTTCCAGCAGCAGAACAGCAAACCTGCAGCACTGAGGGTTTGCAGCTTACAAGCTTTTGCCACAAACTATCCCCCCCTATTTGAGCCATACCTCTCAGTCCAGCTGAGCAGTCCACGCTCAGCTCCTTGCAACTTCTTCTCACACACCAAATAACCCTTTGGGAAGATTCCTGAATGATGTTTGGTCAGCACTTGTTACAAAAACCTCTGCTGACTCTCCAGCTGGAATTCTGTTTCCACCAGCATTCAAGAAACTGAAAGTCTTAGCAGCACTTCACAGGCCCTACTTTAAAGAAATCAGAATTTCAGAACACTTTTTCACCCTGTGCTACTCACCTTCTTTTTTGATGCAAAACTGACCCACAGAACAACAGAAAGATGAGCTCAAAGTCAGCAATACTAAAAACACAAATGAAAACAGCACAGAGGAGGTTTTGGGACACTACAGAAGAATTCCTTGTCCTCTGGGCAGCACCAGCTCTGCCAGAGACCCAACACTGAAGCACAAGGACTGGAGCTGCACCAGGACCCTGCCCATGTTCTCAGCTCCAGCCATATCTCATAGTTGTATGGCACATACAGAGGAAAATAAAACCAAGAGGACTTAACAACTTCAACCCTGGGAACTACTTAATTCAGCAGATATTAGTTTCTTTCTCCCACCCCACCATTTTCCCTCCCACCTGCCAGGCCACCTCATTACTGTCACTCTGCATCAGTTCTTGCTACAGTAGTTTCCTTGGACCTTTGCCCCTTCAGTCAGCTTGAAACCTCTTCCCTATTGTACATCAGAGTCAATGGGAAATTAATGCAAGTCTTTGCTGGGGGAGGGAAGGGCAGGGGGAACAATGCTTTCTGCTGCTGTCAATACTTCTTTTCCTTCACCCTTCTTGCCACATGCACTTCACCAACATATTAAGAAGCTTTGCCTGCATTTAGCTGTGCTTGCTGAGTTCTCTACAGCTATTCCCCATGTGTAGAATTGCTCAAGCCTTGGCAGGGTAGGCTCCTTCTTTATAATACAAAGTTCCCAAAGTACAATCTTAATACTTAATTCAGTCCTGCTCGGTCACAACAATACAGCCAGCTGGTGCAGATGTCCCAGCACGAGGAACAACTGAGCAGGGAGAAGAACTTCCCAACATTCTTCAGATTTTCTCTGCACTCAAAAAATGAAGGAAATCTTTTCAACAGGAGAGCAGCAAAATGCCAACAGTTAGAAGTAACTTATTAGTACCTCATGCTGCCCTGAGTACAGAGACTCTCAGTAACTTCCAAATTACTCAGCAAACCACAATTTCTACAGCAATAATCTCTTACAAACCTAAGCCACGTTGAACACTGCTCACATAGTTTACAGAATTATTCCAGTGACTAAGGCAAAGAGAATGTGTGATTGCAAGGCTGAGACTAAATTAAGCTTAAACAATTATTGTTCTACTTTATTTTTTGTTAAATACTGACCTTGCAATCACTTTTCTGAGAAAACAAATTAGTATTTTCTTGTCAGTGAGATCATCTGGTGGAAGGGGAAAAGGAGAGATGAAACTGGCTCTCTCTGAAAGAGAAGTAAAGGGACTGACCGTATACAAGGTACTGTCAAATACACAGTCATCTTTTAATCTTTTTCTGCTACAGGCTCCACAGTACAACAAAGCATTTAATAATGTGCTTTTAGTCCACCCTGATTCAGCAAAGCACCTACCCACATGCTTATGCCAACTTAAGTATATGCTTAAGTGCTTTCACACAATAGGGACAGAGAAGAATCAAGCCCTACAGATGAACCATTATCTGAAACAAGCCCTTTTTTCCTAAGATGACTGGCTCTATTTACAGCTTCTCCTCCCTTTATAGCATGACCCAAAATGTGTTTAAACAGAACACTGAAATACAATTGCAAAGTCAAGTAACTATTAGGAACAGCACAGACATCTATGTATGGCTTAAGGAAACAGAGGAGTTGCTCTTTTTCCTTCCCAACATAACATACACCTTGGTCCACACACAGCACATTACCCTGTTTCAATAGCTCTCCTCTAAAAATAAGTTACAAGTTCCCTTAATGCTTTGGATTTCACAACATTTATGAGACTATCACCAGAGTCAACAGGCTAAAAAAAGAATCCATTAGCATTAACTGGCCTGTCACTGGCAGTGACAAATAAATGAATTTGATGGGTTTAGATCAGTCATTAGTAGACCTACCCCCGGGCTGGTAAAGGCTCAGCACTTTGCAGACTCGATGTGCTCAATCTGGAAGCAGAGAGGAACGCACAAGGGTGTCAGCCTGCTGCTGCTCTCCCATTTCCCTGACCTCCCTCGCTGCCAACCCTCTCCTGGCGTATCCAAGCAGCAAAGTCTCGGGGCAGAGAAGTTACCTGGCAGACACCATTAAAAAGAACCCAGCAATACAGAAAAGCAAAGGGAATGGAGAATGCCCTTTAAAAAAACCCAAGAATTAAAATTCCCGAGTTAGATAATGTCCAATTTTAATGTTTAGTTAGAAGTAAGGCAAAGAGAAGGAAAGCACATTAGTACCTTAGCACTACTCTTAACATGAAAGACGTCCTTAGGCAGTAACAATGGAAAAACATCATTTTACACACGTAAAGACAGTCTGTGGGGATTAAGGACAAGGTGAACAATCCACCTGAGTGGTTGGGGGGAAGAAATAAGTGTTTACATCTCCCAAACCAGCAGAGTAACAAAACCCCAGCTTAGCTTTTGCTCCTGACACAACTCACTGCACTCCACAAAACGCTCTGCACAGCTGCTTCTTCCTCTGGCTACATCCAAGAACAGAGCTCATGCCTTGCACAGGTCAGAGAGAGCAAGAATCTGAGTCCAGCATAACAGGTTTCAAAACTCTGATCCTCTCTTCCTGAGAAGACCTGGGTTGATTTGCCAAGACTCAGACCTCAACTTTTCCATTTAACCATCCAATGCCAGAAACAGACAAGTTCTAGGAGCAGTTTACCCTGGGCAAGGGATCTACATGTCAAGGTTGGTTGAAGAAGATGCCAAAACACTGGCCATCAACCATGAAAAGAAATCGCTCATACTCTCTGGTAAGGACTTCTGCATGCAGAAGATACAGCAATGTTATTAAGGTACACATCTATGCCCTATGCCAAGAGCAGGAAACACTTCCTCTTACTCCATCCAGACCTGCAAATGCAGAGGAATTTAAAAAGAAAAAAGAATCATAGGGAACAGGTCTGACCTTGCAGCTCTTCACAGCCTGGCGGGGAAGGAAGGGTGGCAGGAAAGGAAGAACCCGGAGTTCTGCTCATGTGCTCAGTTCACATTCTTTTGAAAAAGACTTCAAAGCCTACCCCATACTTAAAATAAGATGGGAAGTAGTGAACTAACCTGGAGGAGTGTCCAGGCAGAAGCAGGGGAGGAAACAAACAACAGAACTCTTGATCTTCAAGGTCCACCATTTGCTTTGGAATGAAATCTCTCCCTGTTACTCTGGCTCACACTTATCAGGCAGCCAAGGGATGCAGACACCCCACCCACAGTCAACTTAATTGGAATCAGACATCCAAATCCACTGGTTAGCTTTAAAAAAATCTCTCCCAGGTTAGCCTGGGTGTTATTCCAAAAGGGCATGCCCTCCATGGCCGCTCTGGAATAGCCAGCTTCACGTGGGTTCAACCAGCAGCCACTCAAATGGAAAGAGAGTTGTTGACACTGTTGGGTTTTGCCCAAGAAGGAGGAACAGATGTGCACAACTGCACCTCTTACAGCCCATGTGCCTGGCCAGACAGGAAACCAGCCACTCCACACACAAGGTACACACAGTTTGCAGATAGACTGACTGGAGTGCAGAGATGCCAGAACCAGTTACCGGTTCTGAACTGTTCCCTGTTACGATAAAATATATCTGATAAAACCATTGATACTCAGCATCACCATCTGATTTCCTAAACCTAATAGGGCCCTTTTGCTATTTTGTGACTAAATGGTCACCAGAAGACTGTATCCAACCCACACAGACTAGACTTTAACTTCATTTAACAGCTGCTAAAGAGGAAGGATACAGACTATGGTCATCAGGTCACACACACGATGCTACCAAAAGCCACCAAATTCCACTACAAGTAGCTGCAGCTTCTTGACTTGTCAGAGCAATTCCCAGCCACATCCATTATACCCCTGTGGTAAGTGCTGGGAAGAACAGGGACCTCAGTCCCACACTGGATGAGCCTGAGCACAAAAAATTCAGTGGGTCAAATCATTAACTGTAAACTTTGACTGAACTTTTATCTGCCTCAGTTTCATACACGGTTTTGTACAATGAAGCATCCAAACTTCTACACTAGTAAATCACACAAAGATATTTTCATGGCCAAGGAGCTGCTTCATGGACCAAGGAGCTGCTGTCCTTTTGCTCTTCAGGTTTATTTTGTTCTCTAAGTAAATCCCCAAGGCAGAGGGTTGAGGGAGGGAATCGCTTACAACTGAGAGTATCTGTTGAACATGCTAAATTTGATAAGGCTTCTCCACCTTATGCAGCAGGTAACGTAAGAACTGACAGGCTACATATATTAAAAAGTCAAATTATTGTAGTCTTCAGTATTCAAAAGGAGATACAAAACTACTACCCCCGTCACTGCTGCTTTTTAAGGATTTTTAAGTCAGCAGAGTTATAAACGCTCAACTGTTACAAAGCGCCTTCCAGCACTTGGAAGCAAGACAGATTCTTATCAAGGAACAGCAGCCACGAGAAAGCAAAGGGATATTCTTTTCATCTTGCTGGTAGCCATACATTAGAACCTCAACAAGTTCAACCCCTGCAGCAAATTTCCTAAAACAATGGCTGCAAGTCCTCCCAGACTTCACAAGCAGAGCAGGATTACAAATCATGGCGTCATCCACTGGAGGCAATCACCCAGGATATTCTGTGAGGGTCATTCTGAGAAAATCAAGGAAGAATGCTCCGCTGTTACAACCTGCCACTTCTTGCTCAGGAACCAATTTGCATCACCAGAGAGGTGTCAAATCATGGAGATGCAGTTTAAAAAGCCCCAAAGAAAGCCTTTTACTGGGCTGTGGTTTGAAAGGGGAAGACTCGCCAATTAAAGTGACTCAGAAACGGGGG
>NW_009918886.1:0-24612 GCF_000696875.1 Nestor notabilis
TAGGGCTCCCAGTGGTCGTGAGCTGTCGCCTTCAGCAGGTGTGCGTGACAGGCCTGAAATCGGGGCGAGGGGCAGCGTAAGCACGTCTGGTGATAGGTGGCTTGTCTGGGAGTGTGACGCTGTAGCTCTTAAAAAGATGATATGAAGGTGTAACGTGGTAAGAAACTCTTAGCCAGAGTGCAGCAACAGCTGGTGTTTGCTCTTGAGTGGAGGTTGAGCTCACTAGAAACGGTACAGAACAGGGTAAGCTCTGGTGTCTGTTCTGGCTTTGACAATCATGTTCTGTTCCCACTATGCTTGCTAGAGTTGTATTTGTGTAAAGCTGATACACTAGGAATTACTTGCTTTACTGAAAGCAAAGTTAGGGTCAAAATCGTGATAACAGTGGCAAGAATTTGTGGTGATGCTGAGATGTTTCCTGTTTGGAACTGGCTGGTTTGCAAATAATTTAAAACTGTTGAGTCAAGATTATATGTACAACCTTTAAAGTTTACTGGCCTTTACTAGTATTTCTAGATCTAGAAGCAGTGTTCAGTAGTGTGACTGCAAACTGTTGCGACTGTCATGCGACTTCTCTGCTAAAGATAGCCTGGAGAAGAGAAGCTGCGTGGAGACCTCATAGCAGCCTTCCAGTATCTGAAGGGGGCCTATAAGGATGCTGGGGAGGGACTCTTCATCAGGGACTGTAGCAATAGAACAAGGGAAAATGGCTTCAAACTTAAACAGGGGAAGTTTAGATATAAGGAAGAAGTTCTTAACAGTGAGGGTGGTGAGGCACTGGAATGGGTTGCACAAGGAAGTTGTGAATGCTCCATCCCTGGCAGTGTTCAAGGCCAGGTTGGACAGAGCCTTGGGCGACATGGTCTATGGTGAAACATCCCTGCTCATGGCAGGGGGGTTGGAACTAGATGATCTTAAGGTCTTTTCCAACCCAAACCATTCTGATTCTATGATTTTATGAATTAAGCATAATAGAAACAATACTAGTGTAGCAGACCTTCAATGCCCACGTATTTTAATGGTCTAGATGGGGTTCTATGACTGGCATTTCCCTTGTGTTTTTAATTTGCATGAATTTTTGTAATCAGTGTAATCAATTTTCCACTGTCCTGTAATAAACTTTAAATTTTTTTGCTACATCACTGTTTTACATTGTCGATACTATACAAAAAGAGAGCAAGAAGTGGAGTGTGAACTGGTTGTAGCATGGAGTAAAATGGTGGTGTATTGAAAATGCTTTAAAATTTGACTCAGACCACAAGAAAAATAAGAAGAAAAACATTTCAATGTTGGTGCTCCGTTAGAACGAGGAACCCTTAAAGAAATCTTACCATTTTTCCTTTCCTTTCTGCAGACTTAAAGCATGTCAATTATGAACTTGGTAATAGTTGATACGCTGGTCGTGTGCCTCCTCCTTGAAATGGAGGGAAAACTTAATGATATCCTGTAGCAGCATCTAGTGGCGATTGGCCGTGTATGCATGTGCTTGGGAGTTAAATAAAATTCGAACACTACATTCTACCTTTCGTTCAGGAGACTCCTTTCTGCCGATTCCCGTGTGCTGCTGCAGTAAGGGCCAACTTTTTTCCCCTTCCCTCCCCTAAAATAATGTAAAACTTACAGCACTTGAGATGGAAAATAAGTAGAGACATTTCAGTCTTTGCCTTTACTGTGTTGATTTTGGTAGGGGTGCTAAATCTTGACCTAATGCTTTGAGGTTTTATGATCTTAAACATATGAGCAGTTTTGGGTTCCCTCTATGCTGTTTGGGGCGGTGGTGTGTGTAAAGGGTGCTTGCTTCCTGTGATACTCTGGTGCAGCATCAACTGCTCTCACAGTGACTGCACAGTTTAAGTCAAGCTATAAGGGGTTTTCTATTTCAGCTGCTACAAACAATGTTAATTTCATTTTTAAAGTAATTCCATTAGGTCCATACTGGGATTTTCTGTGCTGAGTACTTGAAATGTATAAATTAATGTCTTCTAGCGAGTTCTACAATGAAGTAGGGTAGGCTTTTTTCATCTGACTGGAGTCCCAGTCAAGACACAAGGAACAGAATGAGGATAATCAGAGACAAATCTGATTTCTACTTTAAATAGTGCAGGTCTGTGAGTTCTGCCAGCTCTTACTTATATCATCTTCTAAAACTTAACTACTTGAATATTAGTCTATATGTGTTTATTTAAGACTTTTACCCCCTTTTGAAAGAAATTTTTCAGAAATTACAATTTTAATGTTTATTTTAATACCTAAAAAAAAAGGATTTTGGTGCTTTATCAACTCTTTAACCTCAAAAATATTTTTGTATTCTGCAGGAACCAAATAGTGCAAATATCGAGGCTCATTATGTTGGTAGTTTGTGCTTAAAGACCTCTGCCATTTCTCTGAAACTCTATCTGTCCCTTCCAGTTTTAAGGGTATGTTTTTTTAAGGAGAGTAGCTTATATCACAGATTAATAGTTGCTTGTCTGTCAAGTACAGTTGTAGCTTTACTCAGAGAAACTGACTTTAGAAAGTGCTTGTTAAATTGGGGTTTGAAGTCAAAGTAGGACAGCAGTATGATGGGGCTCTTGGAAATATTGTCAACTTCACCAGAAATGTTATGTCCCATCAAGTCTGATAAGGACCTGAATTGAAACAAACCCCCTAAATCCCTTTGAATCAAAGTTTGGCTTTGTTTTTCTATCTCTAAAGCTGTTGTTTTGAAGCATTACTGTAAACAGTGGATATTTGGAAGCCTACCATCAAAAATACAGTAAGCAAACACACGAGCCTAAGGAGTGTTTTAGAGAACTTGTTCAAGCTTCATGATGTATTATGTTTTTATGAGAATGAATAGATGGGTGTTGTGGTTTAAGCTGTTACAGTTGAGTGAGGAGACATAGTTTTGGAACAAAAGACAGGTCCTTTTAAGACACCACAAACACTTGAATTCCTTGGGCTTTGCTTACCCTAGTCCGGAAGATGGTGAGTATTGTCTGGAAATGTTGGCTGCACAGAAAGTGATTTTAGAAGTTAGTTCTGTCTAAGATAGCATGCCTCACCATAGCGAAAGACCATATGGATGGGGAAGGGAAACAGTGTGCTGAAGTATGAAAACCATAATTGTAAAGTCATTCTTGAGTTCTGAGGTCTAAAGCTACTAAAATTCAAATGAAAAGCTGTTTTGCCCGAATTTGTTAAGGTGTCTTTTACTGAAGCTTTGTGGAGGCCTAGACAATTAACGCTTGACATTGAAAAGGTCAGCAGCCAAAAAATATAGATGTCTTCCAGAAATGGAAAGTGGTCTAGCTTTGTCTTAAAAACAAATATAAGGTCACAGGGTTTCAACAGAGGGTGTTTACAAGTTGATATATTATGAATGATAATGAATGTTGCTTACTATGGTAGTAGAAATTGCTGAGGAGCAAAAAGAACTTTGTTCTAGAGTGAATTAAGTATTTCAGGCTGCCGTAACTGATAGTTTGGGTGGGTAATGGATGGTTTTGAGCATGGTCTTGTGCATGCTTAGGAATATGCTTTTCTTGTGAACAGCTTGTAACTATGGCTGTTAGTGGAAGAGTTAAAGAGGAGATAACTCCTTTGCATATAGATTTCTTCCTACACCTCCAAGTATCCTTGGACAGATTCTGTATACACTTACATTACTGCTTGAGAATTTGAGTACTTTCTTGAAGGTGATATAAACCAGCCTCTTTATCTTTTTCTGCACTTTACAACTTGGCTATTGCAATTTTTATGGGATAGTTTGTTTCATATGGTGATTGAAGGAATCGAAGGCTTTTTCCCCTCCTTGTGCTTATTTCTTTATGATGAAGCAGTGCTTCCTGACTGTGTTGTTTTCAGGGTAGGATTTCCCAGGGACTCGGTCTGTCCTGGTGCCGAGCACTGGCTTGTACCCGTGAGCACCACTAGCTTTGTAAGGGCTAGGAGGGGTGCAGGCTCCATAGAGCGCCTTCCTGCTGCGGGTGGGGGCTGTGTGTCCTTGTCCCGGGTGGCCACTGGCCGTTGCTCCCTGCTGTGCTCACAGGTGGATGTTCCGAGCTGTGCTTATCAATGAATTGTGTTGTACAGTGTGTCTCTGTCTTGGATTGCCTTCCTCATGGATGTTCACCTCAGGCTTTAAATGAGTCTCTGTTCTCAGTGGGAAACTTAACTTGCATCCATCTCTGTCAGCTTTGCTATAAACTGAAGTTTGGTAGGGAACGATATAAAAACCAATTAATGCTAGCTAGTTGAATAGTGTTCAGTCATACATTATATTCAACTGGATAGGATAATTAAGTAGTACGTTGAAAATACTAATATATGCTTAGAAGGTTGTCTCGCTGTCCTTTTTTTTTCTTCAAACTGAAGCTCTTGGCAAATTGGCATTCATAGGCTTGTGATTCAACAGATGTAGCTTGTTACTATTTGACATAATTCTTGTTAATTTGTAATAGTTGATATCAATAAAAAATATGACTTAAAGACAAACAACTTCTCTCAGCTGTTTAAAATCTTCCTTAGTCATGCTAGCTTCTATGGAACATACTTTAAGCACTGTTTGTTTTATTGTCAAAGGGAGTTTTGTTCTCTGTGTGTATACAGAGTACATTTGCAAGCTGCTTTTGCAAAACTCAGTGCACCTAAAAATTGTTTTTTTTCCAGTATTTTCCCTGTGTGCTTTACGCTAATATTTGTTGTATGACTTTTAAAGAGTTTGATCTTTGTCCGTTTTATTGCTAAGGGGAAGAACTGTACTGCTTGTATTGGTGCGCGTACTTTATTGCTTTTGTTCTTAATTTTGGAAATCCCTTTAAAAATATCTCAGGAGGCTTTCCTTCAACCTTGGTTTGTCAGGGAGAGCTGCAGTGAGACAGCAAGGCTGCCGTAGCAAGCTGTCTTCCTGTGCTTGTATTTCTCTCAAGTGCCACTTGTCCCTTGACCCTAACAGCTGTGGTGGTTGGCGGGCTGGGTTCTGTTAGACATTCTCAGGCTGACCTTCTTTCACCAAAAGTATATCACAAAGCTTGTAACATGAAAATTCTGTCTACAACATCTCTAAGAAAAAACAGTGATAAAAATCCTCATTTTTTGCAATAATAGAGAAATCTTAGTAATGCAAGACACTCTTGGCAGCACAAAAACAATTAAACAGTCCATCTTAAGTAGAAAATATGATGTTAAGCTGTAAAACAGTGGTGCTTGAAGAAGACTTGCTGATAAGAGTATTGCTGAATGACTCAGAAGACAAAAAATACCCAAGAAGATTTGCAAATACCTCCTGAAAATAGATACAGCCCTCCACCTCTTCACCATACCGCTTCCATCAAATGCTGCTGTCCAGTGAAATAGATGTTTTGCAGCAAAATCGCTGAGGGTTTATTGTTGTTGGGTTTTGCTTTTTCTGAGTTCTGAATTTGTAGCTGCCTGCATACTGAGCAGATGTAATGCTGAATTTCTACTCTTTGGGTTTTTTTTCTCCACTTGGCAAACAAGTGGTACCGAAGGGTGATGCTCTTTTTTCTCTTTCATGCCTCAAAGCAGTCATCATTTCTTACAGAAGTACCCATGTACACTTTATCAATGCTGTCCTGTTGTCAGTATCAGTTTTAAGTATGTTTTTGTGCCTGGGAGAGTTGTGGATACGATTTTCCATGTTTACAGAATAATTCAGAGAAAATTGTGTAGGTTGACATTGGGGTAAGTGATTTGCAGTACATTCAAGTATTAGAACACTTGATGTTTTATTGGCGCCTTGCAGGCCATAGTCAAATTTCTCCTTGAAAGATTTTGGCAAGGCAGGCAGAGTAATTTTGATTATCAAGTAATGTTAAAAAGAAAAATATTCTTTGAGGTTTTTGCCTCAGGTTTGGATGTGCTTTTCTGAACCACATTTAAAATTTAAAACAGATGTCATTTGTTATTATAATCCCTAAAATGCTCAGTGAAGATGTTGAACATAAAATAATTTTAAACAGATGGTTTGAATTACAAAAGCCACTTCAGTGCCAGAGCAAGTGAAAGTACTGTAGTTGCAATTTTGTTGTCTGGCAGAGCATGTTATGCCTCAATAGAGAAAGAAAATGAAGTTTTGGAAAGGAGGAAAAGGGACTTCATTGTAATCCCACTTTTCTTCATAGTATGGTTATACAATGAAGTCAAAATGAGGATTTGGTGTTTCCTATGTTTAGGTACTGTGTAAAGATATGAGAGAGTTACTCTGAGACTGTCTGGTAAGTCTATTGTATAAATTTGTGCAGTCAATAGGTGTATGTGCTGAAACAGGAATGACTTGATTGTATTTCTTGACTAATATAACTCCTTTAAAATCTCAGTAAAAGAATAGGGTAGGGACTGCTGCGGCATCTTAGATGCTGTGTAACTGCCATAGCATACAAAATACTGTCAGACCACACAACTTTGACTTTGCTCTCCTACCCTAAGCAAAAGCATAATTTTTTTATGTATGGACAAATTGCACAGTCACCACTTTGACAGTTTAAATTACAGAATACACAACACTGTTTAGTTGAAAAATGTATCAGTTGTCCAGAAACATTGCAAACATTCGTGTCTATTTCTGTAGAAGATACTTGCTAAGTCTATTGATGCTTATTGAAAATGCGTTTCTGATGGTTTTTATTCATCTTAATTAACAGACTTGACAGTATTAGTGGGGCATGGTCCCTCTAAAAGAAATGACAAACGTATTTTGAGCTCCCTTTCTTGGCATTTTATTATCCTTAAAAAAATATTCCTGCCAATGTGGCGTATTCCATGTAGTATTTTGTGTATGTTTTATTGCATATTTGAAGAAAGAGAAATATAAAAGGGAAATGTTACATTTCTCATGAAGAACTATATTGTGTTGCACTACAAGTATAGTTTTCTTTGCCTTATAAATAATGCTGAGACATTATAACTTCAGAGGGAACATAGCTTAGATGTAGATTACTTTGGGAAAATGAGATCTGCACTTAATTATGTCAGCTTTCCTGTTACGCACTGAGGAACCTGATCCAGCTTGGGGCTATGGATGTAGCTTCTGTAGCATGAACAAAAAAAAGGAAGAGGAAAAAAAAAAAGGTCTTGTCAGCAAGTTAGGGATCAACTTGAAAAGAGGGAAAAGCTCATGTGGAATAAACTGCCTGCTTCTTGCCTCTGATGTTTGGGCTTAGGTGATTCACTGCTGATGTCTTGTTCCCCTGCTACTGTCACAGTCTGGGTTTTTTAGTCCTTGCACTGACATGACGGGTGGTGAGGCACTCACAGCTAATATCAGGATTTTTTGGTATTGTTTTGATAGGTGTGAGTACAAAGAAAGAGAGAGTCTCTTCATGCCATCTGCCACCCGCAGGGAGCAGAACTTTCTGAGGATTCTGGGGAAAACAAACAAACAAACAAACAACAGCAAACCGAACCAAAACCCCAAACCAAACAAGCAAGAAAATTAACCTACAAAAGCACACCACCACCACCAAAAACCAAAACACCAGCGCCACAAAAAGAAAAGAAACCCAACCAAACAAAAAACCCAACCAAAATCCCCTTCTCTAATCTGTGTACATCACTTTCCTGGAAAAATAACTAATTGTGGTCAGGAGATACTTGCTGCTTTTCTTTCTTTAATCTCGTAGAGTTTAAGAAAAATGTCTGCTTCTTGTCTCTCCAAAGGATTGCTCTTTTCTATCTGCTCACTCTATTGTCTGTTTATGTACTACATCCAAAAAAGTGAGAAGCTCTGCAGTCTGCTGAAGCCCCCAGCGTAGCCAGGTCAGTGCCGATTTTCTACTTGCTCTATTCATATGGACAACTCACATTTAACATGCAGTGAGTAGCTTGGTGGGTCTTTAATACTGTCCTGTTAAGGATCTGAAAAGGATCTTGAAGAATCCTCACCAGCTTTGTGTTGTTCACTCCAAATTGTTTGAACAAAAAATACCTTATTGGCATAGTTTACATTCTGACATACTGGAGGTTGGACAGTATCATTATTTGCGCTGTGTTTAGTTTAGGAGGTTAGAACAGCAGCAAAAATGTATAGAAAGAAAAGAATAAATCTGAGTCTGATACACAGTTTGGTAGTTGGGCTGAGTCTATAGAGTAAGTGAATTGGCTGTCTGAACCGCATTGTAACAAGCAATATGTTTGGATGAACAGTAAGAAATGGCATGTGGCGAATAGGTTGCAACATGCTCTTCTATTATCTAGAAGATTAGATGCTTCCTTCTCTCCTCTTGGTGTGACAGGCAGTGGCTTAACAGAATTAAGTAGAATAATGCAGTCAGGATTTGGGCAAAGCTTGCATTTTGCTTTGAAAATAAGGACTGTGGGATACAGTGCGCTAAGTCACTTGCGAAGGGATTGTCTGGGAAAGTATCAGAGGATACAGAAATGTTGAGATATCCTTGGCTTAAGTTTCCTTCACAGAAAGATGTAAGATACATTTTCAAGTGACGGTTTGTTTACCCACTTTTTGGATGGCCAGGCACCTGAAGGCAGAGACATTATTGCACTAGTAAAAATACTTAAACCTGGCTCCTTATCCCCCAAAGTGTGTGTGTTTAATGCATTTCTATTTTTCTTCTCTTGACAGGCTATGGCTTTTGCTTTTTCTTATGAGCTAGTGCTTAATCCACTTTTTTCCATGTTATTTCTTTGTTTTAGCATGCTTTGCAAGGTTTCTGCCTTGAACCATCAAGCACTAGGCTCAACAGAGAAGTTTGCTCATGATGACCTCTGTAATGGAAGGGAGAGAAAACTAAAGGACTCTTCCTTTGTGTGATATCCCATTGAAACTGTATGTCATTGCTGTATCTCATGTGAGATACAGAGAAATAGTATGTAGGTAAGCATGTTTCCTGCTAGGCAAGTGCATACACAGTGCACAGTGCCTAGAAGGCATGAAAGCCGCCACTGTAGATCTGAGCACTCAGATTTTACTGAGTGTCCTGGTTTTGGTTGGGTTAGCTGCTCTCTCTTTTTCCCAGCCAGAAAAGTATGCCAGAAGGCAGCTGGGCCCAGAGGAGTTTGATGCTAATGCTTAAATTTGCAGCTCCTCCTAATGCTGATACGCCTGTGGTTCCCACACTAGAACTGCAGGTTGAGACTTGGTTTTTAATGACCCTGTCAGATGGTGATGCAAAAGCACAAAGGGTGAAGAAAAGAGAAGGGGAAGAGATCTTTGTATGGCAGAGGGCTCAGATGGGTGAAGATCTGTGCATTTTCAAATTTAGAGGTGCCATCAACTAGTTCCAGCTGTTCCTGCACTGGTTGTATGGAGGTTGTGTTGACTGTTAAGCAGCATCCTTCCTTGGGCTTGCAGTCTGAGATCTTGCATTGCATCTCTGAGAACACAGATCAACTGATGATTCCACCCTTCTTGGAAATGCGGGGCTGGGGAGGGGAAGGTGTAATGCTAGAGTTTATCATAAGCAGAAAAAACCTTAGGTGTCCCAAGAGATCTATACTGAGATTTTTCCTCAAATCTCATTTTCCCTAAATCTCCTTTTTCTGACTCATGAAGATTATGTCCAGATCTTGCAAGGAAAAGGATATTTTCAAGATAAATATTTGACTTCTCCTCTCCATATTGATGGCCTCTCATGCAAGAGTGCAATGGAGGGGAGATGACCACAAGTATCTAATTTATACTTGAAGTGAGACATACTCATTTTTTCATGCCACAAACACTTGTAGCTGCAATTACATAGTACAAACATTAATGATGTAATGGTGTCACAAATATGTGGCATTAATCAGCCTTTGCTGTAGATCCAGAGGTACCTCTGTCTTTTACCTTTGCTTTTTATCTTGATGGTTTACCTTTCATGGTTCAGTGATTCATGGTAAATCAGCTTTTAATGGTAGCTTTCCAGAGTATGGCTGGTTGTTCCAAGAAGAGGTATTTTTCTCTGTTGCCTTGACATCCGTTGAACTAATAACTCTTCATATCAAGTAGCTAGAAATGCATGGATGAAATTATCTTGTTCCACAGCAGAATGAAAGGTGGTAGCCCATCCTAGGTTTAAGAAGCTTAAATACCTGCAAATGTGACTTTAGTATTCCTGATTAGGGAAGAGGGTTGTCCTTCAATTTGCAGGGCATATATTCTGACACAATGAAATCCAAAAGTTTACATTTAAATGTTAATAGTGAAATGCTGGTGGCCTGGCCTTGTCAACTCTGTTGGTCTTAATTTAGATTGTTTCTAGGGTGCCTCTCTTCTCCTAGAACAAGAGATAAAGCACTTTCCTTTTTCTTACCGATGTAGGTGTATACTGAAGGAGACTTCTGAGTGGTATCTCTGATGCTTTTTTATTTCTGACTTCCTATCTTGCTGTCTTTTTATTGTTTGTTTGTTTGTTTGTTTTATTTTAGAGAACTGTGTCAAGTATCATTTGGTAGCAATTCAGCCAAGAAATGAACCAGTATGAGCCAAGACCTGTTTTTGCACAGCAATGGATCATTTAGACAAGCTCTTTCTCAAAATGCAAACTGTTTTTTCATATGTGAAGGGGCCATTTCAGCCTATTGTTTTGTTGGGGTATTTTTTAATTCTTTTTAAAGTTTGGGGGTTTTTTGTTTGGGTTTTTGTTTTGTTTTGTTTTTTTTTATTAATTCTGTAGATCGCTATAGTCTAAGACAGCATTAAATTTGAATTGTGTTGTTTGCACTTTTTTTGCTGCAAGCAAGAGCTGAGACTTGGGAAGAGTTAAAGCAAAGAGAAATAGCTAGTGCTGAAAACAGATTAGGTTACTAATACTTTAATTAGAAGAATTTAGAGTATGTTAAGTAATAGAATTGCAGCACTGGGAGTATACAACATCAAGTATCTGATTGAGGTAACTGCTTCATTTAGTAGAGCTTTTAGTCTCATCAGGCATGAATAGTTTGGGTTCTCTTACCAAACACAACTACATAAAAAGAGAAAGCCCTATGGAAAAGAAAACTGCTTGAATAAAATGAGGTCTGGCGTTGAATTTAATGCTTTTCTTTGACTGTGGTTTCGTATATTTAAATTCACGCAGGAAACCTAGTACTTAAAAAAAATTGATATTTACAAATATGCCCAGTCTCTCTTGGGATCTCACTTTTCATGCTTCTCGCTTGTAGAAGCATATAAGCTCCTGACTAATGAAATATTTTCATTTGATCACTTAAGCATGACTACTGGGTGTCTCTTTGAAACGTTGTATTCGGTTATCTCAATCTTGTTACATGATTTTCTCTCTGAATCTCTAAAATGAGGAATTATTATATTAGAGTTTCTGATTAGGATTGGAATTGTGTCTGTGTTTTAGTAGGGCAAATGGGTGGGATTGGAAGTTACGGTTAAGTTGCATACAGATATGAATTTTCTTTGGATTAATGAGTAATAATATATATATATAAACTTTCAAGTCTTTTTTTCTTTACATGTTGTTTGGTGTGGGTTTTTTTTTTTCCTTTGGTTTTTCTGGCGTTTTAAAATTTTTATGTTAACAAACCTCAAACAATCTTGCAGAGTTTTGATCAGAGTTACAGTTATGTGGTAGTGAAGCCCTTTTTCTTTGTTTGATAGAAGTGGTGTCTGTCTGTATCTGTCCAGCTGCTGGAATTCTGTAAGTAACAAAATAAACATATATATTGTCATTTAGAAGCACCAACTAGATTCTGAAACAAAGAGTGTCTTTTGTAGAGCAGTGTGTATTTACATATGTAATGGAATATCTGAAACTTCCAGGCTGTTAGGAACATCTGTTTCTAAATTGGTGAGTGAGGTGTGATTTTGTTAAGGTTGTTAATTAGCTAATATTTAAATAACTAAGCAGCCTGCACAGCACTAATAGAACTTTGCCAGAACTATGCCTCATACAGGCTCAGATCCCACACTTACCTGAGTCAGTACACATATTTGCATTGCTTTCAGTAGGCATCACATGAATACCTTGATACATGTGGCAGACACGTACATTTCCAGTGTACCTCTTATTAAGTATGTTTGTGTCCCTAACCTAATTTCAAGGGATGACAGGGCAGAAAAAAACCATTCAAATAGGGAATATATCCGTGAAATATAATCCTTCAGCTGTTGTGCTTTTGTCACATTTTAGAAGAGGAATAATGGTCTGCACTCAGAACATCTTTTTTCCTTTAAAAGAAGTTTTCTGTTTCTATGCAGAATATAATGAGCCCAGAATTAGTAGTAAACATAGGAAAAGCAATTTTGAGTGGATACTTGCTATAGGATGGCTTTCCCTAACTCTTTGCCTTGCGTTTGCCTGGACAGACCTCAACAGTGACATGCAGTCAGCCGGTAGAGGGTAGTGTGTTCATGGAGACATTGTGTTGCCCGAGTCTTCTCTCACTGGTGCAGGTAACAAAAAACTGCTGAATGTCGGGCAAACTGGCTTGATTCAATAGTCTTTTGAAGCCGTCTGATACTTCACGAAACACCAGAGATGCTGAGACATAATGACTATCTAAAAGTCTGAATTAGCCATGTAATGACTTTGGACCAAAACTTCTGGGGAAAAAGCTTGTTGGAAGCAGAGATTATGGGTCCTGGGCAATGACTGTGGTTGTGGTACTCCCGTTTCATAATTAGTGAAATAAATACTGATTCTGATAAGTCTCATCTGCCTAACTTTATTTTTCTCACTCCCTCTCAGTGTTGAACTTTGCCTTGCCAGCCTGCTGTTGCCATGGGTTTATCGGTCTTCATACTTGCTGGTATCCTTGTGCATTGTGTGTTCTTGGTCTCCATTTTTGACATCTACTTCAGCTCTCCCCTGGTTCACGGTATGACTCCTCAGCAGACTCTACTGCCACCTCCAGCAAGACGTCTCGTACTCTTTGTGGCTGACGGTCTGCGGGCAGATTCGCTGTACGAATTGAACAGCAACAGTACATCCCGAGCACCTTACCTGCGGTAAGTCCACCTGAAAATGCTACTGATCCAAAAGATTTTGCTTCTGGAGGCAGCTCTATGTGATATTGAAAAGGGAACAAGAGGAATGATGGCAACTTTGCTCGTGGCTTGCGAACTGCCTTCCCTCTGCCTTTGAAGTAACAAGCTTTGTGGAGTTACACCCTGCAGAAATGCATGAATTTGAGTTGGTGTCCCTTGTTGTCACTAATGCTGCTAAACCATGAACAGAGTAAACTGAGTCAATATTGTCCTCTGAAAACTACAGCTAGCTGGTAACTGAGAGGACCATGAACTTTCTTCATTCACATCAGCATGGTATCAGTTGCAAAGCCTAACAGAGTCATTAATTTAAACTGCTTCCTGGATGTTCATTTTAGGAGCAGTAGTTCATTAACGTGCTTGTCTTCTAAGCTACAGATGAAGCTTTTTAAGAAGTGATTAAAAAAGATGGCTTGAATGGATCTAACAGCAGGCTGCCACTTCCTATTTGTTCCACCCTTCCTGCATGTGTGACCCTGCTGCCTCCCTTGTGCTCTCTAGTGTGTGTCTGATTGCTTAATGGAATGATTTGGTTGAAGATTGTAGGAAGGCTAATCCTCCCAAAAAGAGTATTGCTAGTCATATCCTTGAGTGCTTAAAACTGATTTTCACCAACCTTCCCTGTTTCCTTATATCAAGATAATGATCCGATTTTAAAACAAACAGTTTCTTAGACTGGGGAGGGGGAAGTAAGCAGTATTAATAAGACTGCTTTAATGTTACAGCACTGGTCTGGCTTGAATATCAGAGCAAACTCGAATAATCAATCATCTGAAGCTGTTTCAGTGTTTGCAGTCTTGCTACAGGAATCTGAGGAGCCCTTGCTACAGCACTTGTCAGCTTATATGGGATTACTTGTATCTGCTTCTTCTGTTGTTAGTGCTTTTGTAAAGTGTTGTCTGCCACTGGCAGATGTCTGCCACATCACTGTGAGTTTTCCTTGTTTTTAGCAGTGGACTACATGCTTCCTCCAGAGCAGCTTCTTCTCTTAGCAGTAAAACCATTGGTCTTTTTCACCATCCATAAGGTGTAAATGCTGTAACGGACCCATCACTAGGAGCATTGGAGGGTAGTGGCTAGGAAAGAGTTATAATGGATATTTTTGCCATTAAGTGATTTGAGTTTTTCAGATTCAGCCATTCAGCATTATCATGCCTTTCTAGAAATAAAAAGTTAAACCATGTATTAGCTTGTCCATTAGGCTTGAGACATATTGTTGGCTTCTATATGCCAAGTACATAGTCTTTTGTCTCACAAATACTCTTGAAAAAGTCTGGTTTTAGCAGTGTTGTAATAGCTGTGAGAGACTGTGGGTGATCTGAATTGCTGTAGTGGTGATTTTGGGTAAGATGGTTGGTTGGTTTTTTGCTTGCCTGCCATGTTTCAGACTTACTACTATATCATATTTATCATTGTTACTATGGGTAGCTAATGTTAATACTGTCAAGGAAATTATTTTTTTTTTAATGGTTCTTCTAGGTCAAAGGATTTGAAATGATTCAAAATAGCTAAATTAATTTTGAACAGGTAAATGACAATACCTGGTTATATTTTTTTGTCTGGTATGTGTTATTGTTGACTTCAGATCCTGTGATACAGCCCCAGAAAAGAAAATGTAAATGTTTACTTTCCAACTCGATATAAATCAAATTCTAATTTAAACAATTTCCTGCCTGTTGTAGCAATGAAGTATGAGGAGGGTTGTGTTTTATTTTTGCCTGATGCTGGTGCAATACATGTTGATCTGAGTCTTCAGTGAGAATAAATTAGAAACCACTTTAATACTTATATCCTTTTTTCAAATTAGTACTTTTTCAGCACAACTTGTCTTAAAACCTAGCGGAGATGAAACATAGAATAACATGTCAGAGTGCTATATCACCGTTGACATTTTTCACTGTAATATTTGGACTATTCTGAATTGTCCTGTGAGCTTTCAAGGAGGCCTGAGAATGTGAGGTCTAAGATGAGTCAAAACAAAAAAGCAACAACCAAACTCTGAATGCTGCAAGCTTAGAGTGGAGCCTGAAATTTTAGATTGTGGTGTAATTCGTACTTCATTAGTGAGAAATCTATTTCGAGCTGAGTGTACAGATCTTGTAATTAACAGTTGTAACTATTTTTAACAGAGATATTACACAAATCCTGAACTTATAATCTACTTTGGCTAAAACACGTCTGATAAAAATACAGCGAGTTTTGCAGTACATATAATGAACAACAAAATTACCATTTCCCAGTAATTTGACTCTTAAAACCTGCTTTGAATTTGTTCAGAAGATTCTGCTGCTTTTTTCCTAAACATTTAAATAAGGCATGTCCTACTGTGTTTTGTGTTCTTTCTTTCTGCCCTTGATCTGACAGTGGGCAGTGAATCTTTCTCTTCTCCCAGAAGGTGGAGACAAGAAAACAGCATATGGTAATGCTCACACCTTGCTCTGTGATAGGCTCCAACTGTTCATATCTTCAACAGACGAGTAATTTGAGGCTTTCTTATACTTGGACTTTGTCTTCTGTTTTCTTTGCTTTTTATCTGCTATAACTTTTGTATGTGCATAATCCGTAGACAAGTCGTGTATTTCTGGACATGTGGTGTGAAGGTTTTCTCCTTCATTTCAGTGTAATTGCAAAAGATATAAGGTTTACTTAATTTTTCTCAGTATTTCTGAAGTGATTTGCACCTGAGATTTACATGTGTTTTAAATTCTTTTGATGCTGGCTTCCAATATTCAGCACAGATAAAGGCAGACATGGTCACAAGAACTAATTATAATGGAGCATATTTAATGAGGAGATTGAACTAGCACTTTCAAGCTAAATGGAAAGAACAAAGAAAAGAGACACCAGGCAGAAACAATCTGTTGGGGAGGGGGAGGAGTAAGCTATAGCAGAAAGCAGCAGAAAAAAATACTATGTTAATTCTAAGTCTATTAGAACACTGGCTAAACTCATCTGTTTGCAGTGCTGATGGGCAACAATAGTAATGTTCTCTGCGGGGTGTTATAATATAGAACTACTTGCAGGCTAATGTTCTGCTTGTTTTGCTGCACAGCAGGCAGTAGTGAAAATCTGGTTTAGTCTGTTGGGGGGTTTTTTTGCATTTCCTGCCTCACATCTATCTGTCACTCTTTTTGTCTACAATTCGTTGTACCTTCAAGAAGGCATAAGCATTAACTGCCTTGTATCCTGTTTCCAGGAGTATTATAGAGAATAATGGCAGCTGGGGAATCTCTCACACACGGGTCCCAACGGAATCCAGGCCAGGGCATGTTGCACTTATAGCTGGATTTTATGAAGATGTCAGTGCAGTTGCTAAAGGTATGCTGGTCCTAAAGTTTTGAACACTGTCCTCCAAAATAAGGTATTTCACTGATGTGCCGAGTGATTATTGATAAGTACCTGCATAGTGTTTTGTATACCAAGATTATATGGAAAAGAATGATTTTGGATGGATTTCTTACTCTTAATATTGATAGCTATGAAAATAGCTTACCTAAGTTAATGCTTTGTAACATGGTAAAATTTAGCACCGTGAGTCTAAAAGCAGAAGTGTCTTATGGAGTGACCCCTTCATGTAACAGAGTTTTTTAATTATCATATGGGATATAATGGAAGACGGCTAAGAAGGTGTTGCAAACAAGTAGTGAACTGCAGTGTCTTAGCTGAATCATTACTAGGCTGGGTTTGAGAATCAGTAGAAAAACAGGGTGAAACCCCAGCTGTGTGCTTTGTCCAGAGCTAGCTGTTACTGTGTGCTTGGTGGTAAATAATGTGGAACAAGCCTTCGCATTACTGAGTTGGTCTTTTGTGTGGTCCTATGCCTTCTCCCAGGCTTCCAGGCCTGAATGCCTGTAATGTTGTGTGTTGGTTTTGGACTGGGGAGGTAAGAGGAATTAGTTGGTCTTGTCCGTGTTCCTAGTGAAAATGTTCTTCCTCCTGACATCTGCTACAAACGCAGGTCTGGCAGGAATTGCCGTTAAGAGCATCTTTATTTCTCTTAGCTGCTTTGTCGTGGAGATGGAAGATCTTGAAGGTTTTATTGGTTTTATTTTATAACGTGACTGCTGGAAATATGATAGAGCAGTGTATAAATTATTGCCTAAAATGCCGAAAACTGAGTTCAGACAACAGGGGATTCAGCATTCAGGAGAATTTTAGCTGTTTAGAAGGTAAACCAGCTGTGTGTTTTGTCTGAATCCCTGGCATAATGAGATTGGCTTAGGTTTTCAGCTCACTTCTTCATGAATGGGGGACTAATTGCAAATAGAGGTTGAAATGGAAGTAAAACCAGGACTCACAAACTGAATTCATTGTGGAATAATACAAGGAAAACTTAAAAGAAAACCCAAAAAACCAACAAAAAAAAAAACCACCCCAAAAAACCTCACAAACAAAAAAAAACCCCACCCAAAAACCCAATATCCCCCCCCCCCCCCCCAAAAAAAAAAAAAACCCAAACAAAACAACAAACCACAAAAAAACCCCAACCAAACTGCAAGCATTTTGCTTGGACTGTCAGTCTTAGCAGTCAATGACATCTTCTGACAATGCTGTTTAAATCGAGGTTTGGTTTATTTGTTTGTTGGTTGTTTTTTTCAGGATGGAAGGAGAATCCAGTGGAGTTTGACTCTGTTTTCAATGAAAGTAAATATACTTGGAGCTGGGGAAGCCCAGATATTTTGCCAATGTTTGCAAAAGGTAAGGATTAAATTTTGTGAATCTCTAACACATAGTTATCAGGTAGTAAAATAGAGACACAGCTTTTGACTTAAGAAGGTGAATCAAGTATTTCTAGTATGTGTATATTTGTGTATACCTGATTTCTAATTTGTGAATTCAAGATTGGGTGGAGAAAAAGAAGCAAGCATTTAAAAAGGATATCGCTATTTATTACTCATCCATTTAAACAGGTCTAAGTGAATTCTATCAGCATACTAAAGGAAGCAATTGTTTGGACCTAATATTTTTAATTTGGTTTAGGTTTAAAGCACTACTTTGCAACCTTGCAGCTGGGATTTTTCTTCCTCTGCTTGCTACGCCCAGGGAGTTGGATGATAGAACTGCAGCTGTGATTTTGAGTGTCTGAGCTGGAAAAGTAGCTTATTGTAGGTTCTAGTCCAGAACGATTATGGGTAAAGGGCAGCACTACATACAAGTAGGAACTCTGATACTATTTCTGAAGCTGAAGTCTTTTCTCCATGCTGTGCAGCGAGTTAAAGTCTTGTGAGCCTAGTACAATTGGACTTTGTGCAAGCAGAGATTGCTGAGCAACACTTCAAGCATTTAAAGAGTCTCCAAGTTTAATTTCTTTTGTTCTTGGAAGAATGTGGCCTTACACACCCTTTCACGAAATCTTAGAATAAAACAGACTGAAGTGAAAAAGGGACATGCTAGGGGCATATGCTGCCATTCTGTTGTAAGTACTGGCACTGGCAAATCAGAAAACAGTGATAGGCAGGATAGTAATGGAATCTAATACTGGTTTAGAAAAAGTGCACATCGTATTTCTCATGATGATTCTTGAACTTTCTCTGAACTCCAGGCTCTTCCTTCTCTCATCCTGATATTTCCCACACACATACCTCTTTTCTGTTCTTTGCTTGGTCTTCATAAGTTTATGGTAAGCTGTACAAATACCCCTGGATAATTTCCCATGGCCTCAGATTAGAGTTTATATTTGGGAATATTGTGATGGTGACAGGGGCAAGGGGAAGGGTAATACACTGCCCTTGCACAGATTATTTACATTTTTTCAGATACGTTCTTGGTAAAATATTTGGGAAATTCAGTAATTTCCCAGAGTCCTGTCCTTCTACTAGTTTTGTTTGAGTATTATGAAGATTAGCAGAGGACTTGGAAGCAGCTTTAATGTTATCTGGAGGGATAGCAAGGGTAATACCATACTGTTTGGCTCGTTCTGAGTGGCACCAACAATGGAGCTTTCTTTTGAAGGGGGAGGGAAATCCTCCAAACTTGAGAAAGATTTAGTGCAGCCCTGTATCCAAGAAGTAGATGCTATATAGGACAATGAATCATAGTTTCTTATGACAGAAAGGTAGATTAATTTCTATTAGTAAAAAAAAATAATAATTTCCTTCTTCCTAAGAGGAGAAGTTTTATAATGCAGAAAGGATTTTATAATACAAAGTTTCCAAAGAGAAGTTTTATAATACAGAAGTCAATGGAATCAAGTGTTTGTTCTTTAACTTTTACAAAAAAGTCAAAAAGGAGATAGGGGAGCATAGCTTAATTTCTCTCCCTCTTCCTATGTTGCAAATTAGTGAGGTCACAGGACTCTCTGTGTGTGTATTTTATCATGCCAGAATGTTCAGAATTTTTCTAATTCTTTCATCACTTTCATTGGATGGTGCACGAAGAGTATTTAACACTTGTTAGATTTTGGGAAGGAGAGAAAAATCCTTTTTTTCCTGTCATTGTCTATATTCTTCAGGTCCTTTTCGTGTCATAAAATAAATATTGTAATGAAATGGTTGAGAATTTTATAGAGAAGGTAAATATAAAGATCTCTTTAAATATAAATTAGCTATGCATGAAATCTAAATTTATCAAAGTCTCAATGCTGTGTGATTAGTGTTTTAGTCTGAGAAAATGTCTGAAGTACCTTTGGAACCGGTCTGCAATTTACTCACATCTGAGGCAGGATTAAAAGGTGTTTGTTTCTAGTATTTAAACTTAAGCTACAGAAATTCAGTGTGCTGATTTTAACCTAATTTTCTATGATAATTTTTAGATTACAACTTTGAAATGATCTTAAAATAATGTACTTGGAAAATGCCTATTTTATTTCCAGAATGCTCCTTAAAATTTTGAGTTTTTCTTCTAGACTTGCCAGAATTTGGGGTTTGACATGAACAGTCCAGTCCTGAACTGTTTTGTCATGAGTCTAGGAGTGTAATTCAGAGTATCAAATGCCACTCTGAAAAAGGAGCTGAGTCTGTTGCTTCTGGTCAGGAAAGAAGATATTGCAGATAGAAAGAAGGTATCTTTTGTACCCAAACTGCCATTTGTTCCACAGGCTTCCTTTCTTGGAAACTAGCAGCATGGCTAGGGTCATTGTTCAGCTTGAGTATGTTCAGCTTGAAGAAGGGTATTGTCAAGACCATTGGGATAAACTTCACAAGCGTTTGTCAGGGTTGTTCTGGACAACTACACCTCTTGGTCTCCTCTTCTACTTCCTTGTTCCTACAGCACACCAAGAAAATGCAGAATTTCTCACACTCCTCACTGGCTGTGGTTGACAGCTTTCTGGTGCCCATGGTCTGTTGGCTCAGTGTCTGACTGTCCTTGTGCCTTCAGTCTTTCTTCCTTTCTGTTTGTACCTGCAAAATTTGCTAATGAAAGTCCCCCATTTTGTTGGTGTGTTTTTTGGGTGGTGCGTTGTTTTTTTGGGGGGGGGAGGGGGATGTTAGGTGGTTTTTTTGGTTTTTTTTGTTTGTCGTCTGTTTTGTTTGTTCGTTTTCTCAGGTAGAAGTTGGAAATATGTAAGTAGTAGATGTGCTGCTTTGCCTGGCCTGCAGACTGCATGCTTTCATTTGTCTTCTGTAGTGTGGCACCTATCAAAGACAGATGGTCTTAGATTTGCTGTGTCTGTGTGGAAAAATAGTACAGCATTCTATCATGTACCATCAGTCATCCTGACAGTGATGGCCAAGGCTTATTTCTTTTTTTGAACTCATTTATTCACCAATTAGAAATCCTGCATTCACTTTTTAATGCCTCGGAGTATTTTCTTCCTTTTTGTTTCACACTGTGCAACTGCAGTGAGTGTTCTGGGTTATAAGCAGTAGTAATGTCTCCTGGGAGGCAAGGGGGAGCTGCACCAGAAAATCTGTGCCACTTTTCGTCTTCCTGGCCTGAAATACCTGCATCCCGTGTGTGGGTTTTGACATAATCTTGGTTAAACAGCTCCCTAATACTGGGATATTAGTTCATTCACAAGCCTGGAAGCTCACAAAACTGCATTATATATTTGACATCCAGGAAATTGGTTATATTCTCTCTGGCCATTAACTGATTGGAGAACATTTTCCTATCTGGGTGTTTATGTAGTCGTGGTAGAAATAGCATCCCCCAGCTGTAACAGCTCAGCTATTGATGCAATTATTTCATGAAACCCCGCCGGAATTCTGATCTTTCCAGGACTTCAGAAGTTTACTTTCTTCTGGGTCTTCATCTCCCCTCAACTCCCACCCCCACCCCTCTCTGCTTTGCTCTCTTGACCGTGAGTACAGAATGAAATTGCCTTGTCCAGATGCTGTGTTTTCGCATCAGTGGCCCTCGTGTTGTGCTTTATGCCTGAACACAGTGCAGTAGTTCTTCCTTTTATATTTTGGATCCATGTTTTTAAGATGCAGATTTTGAATATTGTCTTTCTGAAGCTGCCCGCTTGGCTTTTGGTACCATGGCGCCTCCTAGAATTGATGTGTTTACCTTCCTTATATGTGATATATGATGTTTTCATGTGTAAAAGGCCTCACTGAAAGGATACTGTCTTGTATGATTTAGTTTAACAACCAAAGCTAAGTACATTTTCTTAACACCTCTCCTCCCCCCCCCCCCCAATACTTGTGTTCAAAAAAGGCTTTTAATCATAAACCCATAGAATAGTTAGGGTTGTAAAGGACCTTAAGATCATCTAGTTCCAACCCCCCTGCCATGAGCAGGGACACCACACACTAAACTATGTTGCCCAAGGCTCTGTCCAGCCTGGCCTTGAACACTGCCAGGGGTGGAGCATTTACCACTTCTTTGGGCAACCCATTCCAGTGCCTCACCACCCGCACTGTAAAGAACTTCTTCCTTATACCTAGCCTGAACTTCCCCTGTTTAAGATTAAACCTATTACTCTTTGTCCTATCGCTACAGTTCCCTGATGAAGGGTCCCTCTCTGGCATCCTTTTAGGCTCCATTCAGATACCGGAAGGCTGCTATGAGGTCTCCACGCAGCTTCTCTTCTTCAGGCTGAACAGCCCAACTTTCTTAGCCTGTTGTCATATGGGGGGTGCTTGTGTAGCTTCCTCTGTTAGAACTTTCTCAGTGAAATTTCTTGTTTCAAAACTAAATTCTGTTTAATTTGCTTTATCTGGGATTTGTTCTACTCTTAAATGCTTTTCCATACTTTATTTTCTCTTCTGAGCATACTAGACAACATTGTTTCTCATGCCTCTGAGATGCTGATAAGCTAATGAATTCAAATGGTATCTAGACCCCAGAACCTCATAAATTATGGGAAGTTTAAAATAGAAAAACTTCTTTGACTTCCCTCAGGATTCTAATTCGGGATAGGTTTCTAATCCTATGCATTAATATTCATGTATTTTTTGACTATGAGAAAAGGAAAAAAAACTTTTCTCTGTCCCCTCTTCCATCTATATTGTTTTTGCAGGTGCTACTGGAGATCACGTTTATACATTTTGTTACACAGCAGAAAGTGAAGATTTTGGAGCACAAGATGCAGCCGAGCTAGACATGTGGGTTTTTGATCATGTTAAGGTGAGCAGAGAAGCTTTCTATGCTACCTGTGTATAAAAAGTAGAGCTGGATATTAACTTCCTCATAGAACATGCTAACTTTATCATTAAACTAGAAAATAGGAATTTTTGAAAGACCTGTCACTTGGGGTCATAAGTAAAAATCGCTCAAGTTGATTATCATGACTATTGTAATGGAAGCTTAGAGGAAGTATTTGTTATTCAATGATAACAAAACCCCTAACACTAATAAAAGTACCCTTTAAAAACATTCTTGGCTTTTCTTGTCTTAAATTTACATTTAATCTAAACCCCATCTTAAAGTTCTACAGGCCCTTTAGAATCTCGAATATTATTAGTTAAGGATTTTATAATGATTATTATGGCATAGCAGAAGTGGTAAGTTCATAATGACGAAGTAATGGACAATATTATTGACTTAATTTTTGTCAGGCTTGTTCCCACTGTAATTATACAGTGTGTCTTGTTCTAATGCGCATAGCTGGCTCCTGATTATCTGCTGTGGTTCATGCTATGCTGTGGCTGTCAGAGGAGTTGGGGTTAGTTTGAGGGCAGAGGCAGCACAGGCCCTGGAGCAGTGTAACTTGTTCACATGGTGTTCTGCTCAGCTGACTTGGGTCAGTGCTGTTTCGTGACTGTTTCTGTGATGCTGTTTCATGACTGTTTCTATGATGTCGTCACTGTAAGCATTAATTATCCAAGGCATATAAGAATGGTTAGGATTGGAAAGGACCTTAAGATCATCTGCCATGGACAGGGATGCTTTATACTAGACCATGTCACCCAAGGCTCTGTCTAACCTGGCCTTGAACACTGCCAGGGATGGAGCATTTACCGCTTCTTTGGGCAACCCATTCCAGTGCCTCACCAGCCTCACTGGAAAGAACTTCTTCCTTATACCTAGCCTGAACTTCCCCTGTTTAAGTTTGTCCTATCACTACAGTTCCTGATTATTCATTAATTCCTATATTCATGGTATTCCATGCTACCTCACTTGTCCTGGATTATGAAATGCTGATCGTAGAATCACAGAATGGTTTGGTTTGGAAGGGGCCTTAAAATCATCTAGTTCCATCCCCGTGCCATGGGCAGGGACACCTTCCACTAGACCAGGTTGCTCCAAGCCCCATCCAACCTGTCCTTGAACACTTCTGGGGATGGGGCAGCCACAACTTCTTTGAGCAACCTGTTTCAGTGCCTCACCACACTCATAGTAAAGAAGTCCTAATATCTGATCTAAATCTACCACCCTCTTTCAACTTAAAGCCATTCCCCTTGTCCCATCAATACATGCTCTTGTAAAAAGTCCCTCTTCAGATTTCTTGTGGGCCCCTTTAGGTACTGGAAGTGATAGTGAGTGTTGGGGTATAAATACCTGTATCAGTGGAACAATTAGGAGAGTTACTTTCTGGATCTCACAACAATGTTAATGGAGTTTAAGACTTAATAAAACTTTTCCCACAAAATCTCTGAGCTGTATGCATTAACATTAGCTAACCGGCATAAATCAAAGCAAAGCAAAATTAAACCAAGTAAATCAGTAAACCAAATCAACATCTATATTACGAAGCTAAAGTTGGGTCTTTAAACAGTGATGCAGAGTAGAAAAGTTCATTGTAGTTTGCTGATTTTCAAAGGAAGTGAATTTCTGAGTTCACAGTGAAAAGATACTTTTTCTAACTGCCATGCATGTGCACTTGTGCCAGGTTGTGTGATGTAATGTGTATGAATAATACGAATCAAATTAGGCTGTCAATTACACTTGAACAGCTGTTGTTTTAAAATTGTACCCTGCTGCACAGGTATGTGAGGGTGGTACTTTATTTTGCTTGAAAACATCTAATGGCATTTCTTTTAAGCTGTAATGACATGTTTAATATTTTTGTCATTAGTGGTGACTTTTTCCTTGGAACCAGCACTATTAATTTAAAGACTTACTTTAAAGACTTATTTTGCCCATCTAGGTTTCGTACTGTGAATGTATAGGACTTGATCGACTGTTGTAAAACACTCATTCCATTAATCATCTCTTCAGTTACACATCAGTGATTGCATCAGAAGTGTGAAACTCAAGGCTGACTAAACTGAGGTCACTCTGCTTTTATAACCTGACCAACTGTCAGCTATGAACACTCAGGGATCGGTGCTGGGACCTGTCTTGTT
>NW_009918887.1:0-21274 GCF_000696875.1 Nestor notabilis
TAATATATGTATTTATATTTTTGTATATATAAAAAATAGTTAATATCCACTTTTTTATACTCTACTTTAAGAATAAGAGTTGCTTTCCAGAAGCATGTTTTTTCCCCTCAGATGCCCTTCTTGACACAGTCTTTTGCTACCTGGATGTATAGGTATGACAGCACAAGAGGCTGTAGCTAGCCAGACAGTGCCAGAAAAGCTGCTCAGACAGGCATAAGAAAGAGCGGTAAGTACAAGCACATGTATGGGAGTTCAGCACAAATGGAGAGGTCGATATGCTTCTGTGCAAAGAACATGCCAAAACTGGTTGATGCAGGGAACAACAACAAAACAACAATAAGCAACCAGATAAGAATTACAGCAGTCCTACCAAGACATAAAGAAGGTTGGGAGAAAATTTGGGGCTGCCCTCTTCCCATACTCCTGCTGCCACTTAATATCAGCCAGGGACAACACTGCCACAAGTGACAGCGCACACCTTGCAATAAACAGAGGTTAGCACATCGCATCATTTGCCAATACACACTCTTGTCACAAGGCAGCACTGTATTAGCAAAGGCAGCCAAACAGCTCATGCTTTGGTGAACCTGACACATCAACGTCTGCGTACAACACAAACGCTATTGTTAAAACACAGCCTGCCCCAATCTGAAGGGTAAAATATTTGTTGGTGCCTCTTGGGCAGCTAGAGATTGCCTTTCATGTCAAGTGTAAGGTCTCACATCTTGCTTGTCTAAACCTATTCTGCAACATAACTCGGAAGGGTCATTATCAACCAAAATGTGAAACTAAATTATTGTTAGATTTCCAACACTAAAGTCACATTCCTAAATCTTTGCATAATCAACATAACACATATCTAATAAAACTAAGTACTGTTGTTGATGCTAAAAACCAGTTCAACATCATCACACCCTAGTAGAAACACTAGGTACTACAATAAATGATTAAAAGAATCCAAACCCAACCTACCAATGTATCTAATTCAAATAAAAAAACCCCAGAATAGGACTGGCTTACAGGAGTCATTACGCACCTTGATTTTGAAAGCTCTTTTAAATCCACTGGCAAAGAATCCTCCAAATGGCCCAATTAATGAGGCAAATGTTGATAGTGCAATGCTGTGCAACTGAAATGGGTACATATTCACTGTTTCCTACAAGTAAAGTAAATAGCACTGTATTTCAGTATGTTTGACCATAAGCATTTTAAGCTTAAATATTTTTAAATGGGCTTATTACAGAACAAATTTCCACAAAGCTCCAGTTTTTCTGACATAAAGCAATACTGTAAAGAAAGGAAAAGTAGACACACTGTAGAAAGTTGCTGAAAGGTCTGGCCATGTGAACAGGCTAAAGTTTTCATGGTCGCTAGAGCAGTTGACTTTAACAAACAATGTGGTTTTCAACCAACCCCTTAGTTGATTATAAGGAATATAATTACAATATAATTCCATAACATATGATGCTACTTTCTGATCTTTCCTAGCTCTTTTCCAGCTCTGTTTCTGGTAGACAGGAGCACCTTTCCACTAATTCCTAGTATTGCTCTAGTAAGTGATCCAATGCTCTCCACCCTTATGCAGTTCTCTCAAGATAGATATGAATTTTGAACTGTGCACTGTACATACATACCTTTGTGTACATATGGCAATAATGGGAGATGATTTACCCCCATTAATACTTTATGGTTTGCATTTAAGCCGATATTGTTCCCCTCACCCTGTTCACAGATTTGAAATTTGTTTTGATCCGTTCAAGTTCTTACAGATAAGAGAGACTTCACTGGGAACAGGTAGCTGTCTTCCTTCCTGACACAGATTAGGAAAGAAGGTCTTTTTGTTTAAGCACCTTCAAGTCAATGGTACCAGCTCCAGCCTCTGAGGGAACACTGTGCTGGCTGCATCCCTGAGAACAGAACACATCTCTGCTGGCCGGATCTTGACAAACACCATCTGTACCTGAAAAATCCTGTTCCTTGTGTTTCCAATTTGAATTACAGCTGGTGAACACCAATTAGCTTCTTGACTACTTTGTGCAGTTATCTTAAGACACCTTTCCTTTAGGCTAAACAGAAAAGTTTGAGTTGGAATTAAGTCAATTTTGCTGGGAGAACACAAAGCTTGACATCTTTTGACATCAAGCAAAACATCTTCCAAACATAACATCTGGTCATATGCCTGGGAGAGAACATCAGGAATTGAGTAATTGAGAGAGAAATCAAAACCAGGCTGTTGCCCAAAGAAGTAGATTCAATTTGGCTCTTTAAAGAGTGCTAAAACTAATTTTTTCTTCAAAAGGCTCACTAGAGCCTCGCAAAAGTACTCCAGAAGTGCACATGGAACTATCATATCTTTTTAAGGTTAATTGGTAGTTCTTTATTAGACTGGCACAGAGTTCAGCATTCCCATCTCCTTGCCATTTACTGGACACATAAGATTTTTCTCAGTCCACATTGTGGTTTTGTACAGAAAAATCCTCATTAAATTTTCAATCAGCCCCACAGTTCCTGAAGCAACAGTATATTCATTTGGTATGAAAAATACCAGACTACTAGATGTTGTCTAGCTTTTCTAAGCACCAACTGTAGCTATTAATTGCTTTTAGTCTTAGGTTTGGTTGCTACAGTTTCCAGTTTCTGCTTTCTTCTTGTAATCACATCAACTTTTCTCCTTCAGTGTTACACCCATGTAATCACAGGTGAAGCCCACTGCCTTCCCTAGTATGCTGTGCACCCTGTGCTACGACACTGCACAAGCAAGGGAAGTGCTGGAAACCCACTTGTTCTGCATTTATTCCAGTCACCTCCTCTTTGCCCTGAAGGACAGGTAACAATAGACTGCTTTGTTTCTATTTGGTATTCTGTTCCTGTTGGAATGCTTCTGGAGCCTGTGTGTTCAGAAGCACCGCTTTGTAGGGTAGGATAATTGATGACCTATTTCCTGACAGGTAAAGAATTTGCAAGCTGGGTGTGAGGAAAAGAGTTGGTGACTATATCACATGGAACAATTACTGGTACTCCTTCATTCAGCGTGGAAGTAATGACACCACAAAAACTTAACAGTTGCTCTTCAAAAACAGGTTTGTCTGCAAAATGCCTAAGTGACATTCTTTTTCCAGCACAAATGGGATAAGGCCGCAAGAACACAGGAGGGTTTGCTCAGATGACTCCAGCAATGCATTTCAATTCTGCGTTGGTGACCATCTCCCTTGTCTGAGCAATGCAGAGGCTCATGCTATCGATTCAGTTCTTACCCATCAAGTCTTACCAGCATCCTCATGCTTTTCCAGAAAGGCTTAGAGAACTGTTCAAGCTGCGAAGTACACTTTCAATTTTAACCAAAGCCTTGGGTTTTTGTTTTTTGACTTACCCATCCCAACACAGCCTGAAACAACGGTGGCAAAGGGTACTTCTTAATCTGAAAGAGCTCTGAAGGTTCACACTCTGTCACGAATCTGTTGGTTTCACTGTTATATTCCACAGGGCAGACAAAGTACTGATGTTGAGCCAAAAAATAGGAAAACTGAAAAGCAAAACAAGGACTCTTGAAACAGGCATTTGTTGTTACAGTTAAGAATCATACACTAATGGATGGCTTTGTCATCACAAGCTGAGGATAATGAAAATCTTTTTAATTACAATAAAATCAGCCTGTTTAAGTTGCAGAATGCCTCAACAAGGCAGACAAATATGAATGTTCCATGCGCTTAGTGATAATTTCCTAACTTGTTTTCCTTTTCATATTTCTCATAATTACTGGACATTTCTGCATTATAAAATCCCCAAATGTTAGCCACTCATCATTTCTTTGCAGTTCACTTCTCCATTAAAACTTAGAACTTAGACTATTGCTTCTACCAAATTTGGCAGTCACAAGTTCTGCTGACCCTGGTGATAAATTACTCAGCCGAACAGTTACTGTATGCTGTTACAACCTTCTATGTAGATACACAGTAGTTTACATCAGTGTAAACTACTTCTCAGGAAAAATATGATTATAAAGTACGTAATACAAAAGAACTACTTTACAAAGCATAAATAATGTTATCAATAAACTTCAATTTCAAAACTAAAAGATAAAACTGTTCCAGATACAATAATAGTAATGGCAAAAATGCTCACTATAACCCATTCAGGAGAGGTTTATGCCTTGCCTACATAGTTAAGAATTGGCAGAATTATCTAGACAAGAAAAAAAAAAAACAAAAAACCTCTTAGGCTTTCAACAGTTGAAAATGACCAGATTTGTCAGTAATTTTGCTTCAAGTAAAAATGTGAAGTTGAAGACTGAACCTATATAAGAAAAGTCCTTTGGTTACTTACAATAAATCCAAATACAACTGTGGAAAAGAAGCCTCCAATGAACCCTTCCCAGGTCTTCTTGGGAGACAGCTAGGCACAAAAGAGATAGAGTTAGCCTCATCAGTTGCATTACTGAACCCTTTTTTACTTTATTTCTGGATCTTGTTTGTGAACATTAAAGCTCCTACTTGGTTTTTCAAAGGTGAAATAGAGAATGTCAGCAACTGCAGCCACAGAACATGATAAATAGAGGAGTATAGCTAGGACCTGTCCCAGGCAAGGAGGGAAAGTGCCACAGTTCGGTGTCACTAGGCGGCTTGAGGGAACTGAGAGCTCCCTTCCCATCTGCTGCTGCTGTCTGGAGGTTGCTGCCTGCCTCTGGCCACAGCTGACCCTGATTAAGCAGCTGGGCTCCTTCAAGCAAAAGACTTGGAAACATGCATGAGTGATATGGCTCTGTTGGAGACCTCTGCTAGCAAGGTCACATTCAGATAGTGACAGAAGCCTGGATGATAGACAGTTAATGCTGGGGTCACTTCTCAGGAGACACTAGCTTCCTACATACAGTCTCGCAAACTAATACAGCAAATAACATAATAAACATCAGTGTAACAAGCTATTTTCTTCATCAAATTCTATCATGTTTTCATTTTAGGAGCAGTTTAAAATGAGAACCAACTAAATATCCAAAAGTTGGTGTGGCAACATCATGAAAATATTCATGGCTTTCTATGGGGTCTTGCATATTCTTATCAGAATAGGAAGATTACCGCTTCTCAGTGCTATGTCAACAAGACCAAACAAGGAATAGGCTTATATAATGTAGCAGCTTATTTCAAATTACAGCGCCTTTACAATAAGTATGCAGTTAAACCTGCATACAAAATCCAAAGAGAACCAAATATATATTACGATGTAATAGGCTCAAATGCATTATACTGTAATGCCAATATTACACTCACATTAATACTAGTTTCCACTTACAAATTTTCAGAAACAGGAGAGTCAATTTGGTTTTTTTAGCAAAGACGGGTACCATGCAGTACACTGGCAAGTATTTTCTCCATAAACATGTTTTTGAACAAGTATCAAAAATTCTATGAATTGTAAAAGCTTGTTAGTGAGGAAGTGCCTTAGCACATACCTTAATTAATGGAGTTTTGCCAAAGAAGAATCCAAAAATGTAGGCGGCAATATCATTGCAGATGACACTTGAAATGGGAACCAGAAACCTGGAGAAAGACATGAGAAGTTTCATAAAGAAAAAGAAAACCTGCCCAAACCTAAACACAGGACAAACTGAAACAGCAACATTTCTTTCTGGGAAATTTTTCTGTAGTATTTAGAAGGAATTGTGTTTCATAATGTGCTCACCTAGTTCCCCCCCAAGCAGCATATTTAGCTATACTGGTTTTAGTCTTCAGCCAATCAAGACCATTACAGGTCCATGTTAGTTCAAGCTAAACTATGATTTTGGTGCATGAGCTTAATATGTGAAAAGACTGGCTTTTTCTTGCAAGGCTTAACTGGTACAACAGTTAAGAAGAAATCAAGAGATATAAACATGTTAATGTTTTTGGTAACATCAAGGCAAGCAAATTCCTTGTAAAGTTGAAGGGCATCTAAATTAAAAAAAAAAAAAAAAAAAAAGAAAAAAGGAAGTTTCTTTTTCCTCCTCTTGTCAGTTTGGAGCAGCCTGTGTTAGTTTTCTAAGCATTCTTTGCATGCAGGCTGCATCTGAATTTGTTACTCAAGCCTGTTATCCCCTTTCTTCCCCTTTTCAAAGTAGGGATGTATTAATAAGCCGAAAGTCAGATTTTGTGACCATATGCCAAACTGCTTAGCACCAGTGGAAATATGAAACAGTAGGTTGGCAAGACAACTAGGTTCAGGTTTTGGCACATGAACATGATTATTATGAAAAGAATTTGTTTATACAAACTCTGTCAAAGCCTTTGGGTTTTCTTTCTAACTATGAGCACATCTTTTCTGCGATAATCCCCCCAGTTGTACATATATCAGGAAAAGAAAAAGGAGAACATGCAGTATTATGTCCTTGGAAGAACACAAATCATCTTCCATATGTGCCTCTTCCTTCTTTCTCAACTTGCAGTTTCCACTGTCCTTAAAGAAGTGTGGGGTTGGAAAACACACATTGTCTTTGAGAAGTGGTTTTAAGTTTAATTGAATCATCAGAATTTAATATATTGCTGGAAATGGGGCAGGAAGATGACCCAACAATATCCAAGATTTAAACTCTTAAAATATTTTAAGTAATCTGAATTGATCTGAACAGGGAAGGTGGCCAGATTGGAGATTTCAAATTAAATGGTCCAACTTCAATAGCTCTGAACAACCTGAAGTTCCTGAGTAATTGAAAAAGAATTGTTGGATATTCATCCATTCAGCAAAATGCTATGGAAACTATTTCACCAAGCATGCAGGCAATCCTATTCCTTGCAAGAATATGAAGTGGTTGTTCAAAACTATCATACTCATGGCTGCCAAGCTAGTTAAAGTGGTTTCTGTTTCTTCTCCTGTATCTTTTACCTCATTGTTCCCAATTCCTCTGACTCCCCTTCCAACTAGACATTAATACTCCTTTAATTTGTGTTGCTTTAACTGCTCCCATGATTATTCCTTAACCAGATCTATGTAAAACAACCAACCTTTTAATGCAATAGTTACAAATCAGTTTATTACTGTCCCCTTACCAGATCATGCCTTCAAAGAGATTTTGGATGACAAGATGAGATTGAGTTACAGTGATCAGCAAAGTGACATGAGTCCATGCGAACTGTTAACAATGCAACAACACAACAGTTAGTGAAAACACTGATCCTGTACACCTTGATAAATACTGGTGTGTCAGCTAAAGGAGCTGCTTAAGAGCTCACAGAAAAGACCATTTCTAGTGATAATGCAAGAGATGTTGTGCATACAGTATATCACAAGTTTAGCTGGATTTCTGAAGCAAGTATTGAAACTTTAACAGGTTTCCCCATCACTTACCTCCACCCAGAATTTTTTTAACGTGCAGTTTAACATCTGATTTAATAAGACATACATCTTCAGCATAAAAGCAGCAAAGAAATGTAAGCAATGTGATATTCTGTATATACATACAACAGACGTGTTTGTTAGAACAATAAAATGGCAATGAACTACTAATGAAAAAGTCATGGTACACAGATGTGGATATCTCTCATAACAGAATACCAGTCCTTTTATGAAAATGAACATTCTCAGGATTAGCAAAACCAAAGTGTTAATTTTTATGTGCATGGTCATTTAAGCAGTCATTTTCCCCAGTATTACTGTATGCATTTGGTGTTTTTTCTATAGCACCAGTGTATAATAAAGTGGTTTCCAAACAGCTTACCAGTAAAAATTGCAGAATAGATTTTATTTTCCAAAACTTTTAAATCAAGAACTGGTAGTTTTTCCATGAAATGCCAAATTTAAGCACTCTGAATGTCTGGACGATTTAACACTCAATGTCTTAGTTTGATTCTCTTCTTACATGTGTCTTCCTATGGCAGCCAGCATCTACTTCCGGTTAAGACAACTCAAGAAGGCTGAAAAGGAGGGGTGCATGACCTGACTAAAGGTTTCTGAAGATATTCCCTGCTGGTTAATTAAAACAGGGAATTTTTAGTATTTGTACAGTGATACTGGAACACCACCTAAGACCAAATGGTGACTCTCCTTATCTTTCCAAACACTGTGTTGCCACACAGTGGATACACAGCTTCACTCTGTTTTAGTGCAATTCTCAGATAGTCACACCTTAATATTTTCTGGGCAGGCACTAAGTGATATGGCTGACACCCCTTTTTTCTGACTTCTTTCCATAAGGCAAAAAAGGAAAAAAAAACCCATGGAAAATCCTGTGCCTATCTGAAGATGAGGACTTGGGGAGGGGGGAGGGTTTGCAGATTAGAAGATAAAGACTACTTCTCCTAGAAAAGCTGCATCTCCCTGTCAGGCAAGTTCTCCACAAACAGGGTGAATTTTTGTGAGTAAAAGATTTTTTTACATACTCATACCGGGCTCAGCTTAGTCCTTGTCTAGAATCAGGTATCCTTAATGCTAAAGTGCTACTTAAAGCACTGTAGAAACAGAACGGTTAATCCCTGGAGCTTTAGAAAATCTTTAAGGTTGCACAATGCCCTGACTGCTTCAGTTCTTTAAAGGCAGGAGCTATACTGCATTACTGTTTTACTATTGCTTCTAACCATTCCTATATAGAAGTAGGGTTGTTCGGTGGGGTTTTTTTTTGATTGGTTTGGGGTGAGGTTTATGTTTGGTGGGGGTTTTTTCTTGTTTTGGTGGTTGTTTTACCTCTGATGTTACAAAATTAGTTTGGACCTTTAAATAACATATAACAAAAAGGTTCATGCTCTTGATTAGCTACTATGCTGTTTACTAGGTGGACATATAGAAGAGATGAGAACGCTGGTTTCTTTTAATAGATTATTGATCTATTGAGGCACAGCAAAACAGAAGACTAGAACTGCTGTTAAGGGTCACACAATAAATCTTCCACATAGGGGTTAAGCTCAAGTTCCCTTCAGAGTACTTCAGCAGGTCCTCTACAAAGTAACACTTGAGTCACAAGAATCACTTCCCGCTGAACAGTTTGGCTTCAGACCTGGGAGGGAGATGCACACCCCCCTCTCCAGGAATCTCTTTTCTATTACCCTATCACTAAGGGAAACAGATGCCTAACAGCCCAAACCCACTTGGTTTCATAGAATCACAGAATGGTTTGGGTTGGAAGGGACCTTAAGATCAACTTCCTGCCATGGGCAGGAACACCTTCCACAAGGCCAGATTGCTCAAAGCCACATCCAGCCTGGCCTTGATTTTCATGTTACTGTTGGTTTAAGCAAATTTTCCACCCCCCTCTTCCAAGCTATTTTATGACCATAGGGACATGACTGTTCCTAGCGACATTCATAACATTAGTGACCACAGCAAAGTGGGTAATACACACCATGTAAAATTGCAGACGATAATGTTTCTTCACTAAACTCAAAACAAACATGCAGAAGCCTGTAAAACAAAGCAAGTGTAGTTTGTACCAGCTTATATTTAATTATACTGAACTGTGATACATCAGTAATTCTCTTCCCTTGAAGCAACTTTTAATCCCTCTGTGGCTGGAAGCATTTGCTTGTATTCAGTTAAGTGTACGTACAGAATTACTCTTACTAAAGCACAAAATTCAGTCAACATCAGTAAAGAGCATCCATTTCCTTACTTATAAGTTCTCGTCATAGGCATCAACCTTTAGGGGAGACCATCACCTTTTAAAAACCACTCAAAAACCAGGTCAGCAAGCTGGTTTTGAATAAATAACAGAAATAACAGAAAGGAAAAGACCAGCTTGCCCCTTTCTCCGAGACAGGCACATGGCTGCATGCAACACAAGCGTGAAGTACAGGCATTGGAGAATTCAACAGACTGAAAGAAATGTTCTGGGTGGCTAACAGAGCATGTCTTCTTCCATAGGGCAACTTCCTGCACTAGCAGGGTCAGACACACTCAAAGAGCCTTAGCCCTGAAGACAGCCCTGCAGTGACCCCATGATCCCAATATGACAGCCGCCAAGGGACTCTGCCTCCTGCTTTTGCTTATGACTAGGTTGTCTCATTGCTCCCTTCACTGCCCTTCAGCGGTCACAAAGCATTAGTTAAGTTAGTTTCCTCAAGCCAAAGCCAGCTGAAAAAGGTCACGTCTTGCAAAGCTAGTTTCAAGTTTGCAATCTAAGCACCTAGCAGAATTCTTATCTGGTTTTAAAAATAAAATTAACAGTTGACAGACTGACAGTTCATCATGAAGATCATATTTCTTAATTGTAATAGCATAGCATAGCAATGCATAGCATAGCAATCTCTGGACCCTTAGGCTAATCTGAGCCTTCAATTGATTTAGTTTTAGGCTAAAGTAATATTAACTGCATTGCTGAAAACACTGTGGACTGTATTTACACATTCAGAAAGCAACACCCTACAAGAATGTCAGCTTGTCTCTTCTTCCTACAGAAAAGGCTTTTAAAAAGTCTTTCTTTGGATAGGGAGGAAAATCTATTCACGAGTCAAGCATCTGAATATCTTGCAGAGAAAATAAAGCCTGAGGCATTTTGAATAATCAGTTTAAAATATATTAGTAAATCTTATTGCTGTAGACCTAGCAGAACACTTGCACAATAAAACATCAACCCAGCACAGCAATTACATACACAGGTCATCTCCACAGACTGCCAAAATAACATTCACATATTCAGGTACTGAGCTGCAGTTCTTCAGAGATCAAAATTACTTCACGCCAACTTCTCTTGAGCACTATTAGCTCAACTCCTTCAAGATCATCTACTTGTTTAAGCTACTTTCTCCTTCTCAGTGAATGCAAAATTTATATTCATCTTTTCACAGGAAAAATGAAACTGCAAACATTTCCTCAACATCGAGTGGAAAAAGAAACTGAAAGAGTATAAAGCTGGAGAGCAACTTTTTTTTATTTATTTGTTTTTAAGAAGTATGTACAGAAACAAACGCAGTACAATGTTCTTTCCTCTTTGCAATTTCCTACACTTACCTGTTAAATAGAGTGCAAAAGATATAAACCTGTGGTAGCGAATTAGGAATTGAAGCTGTTCTCTTCTCTGAACAAACGTAGCAAAGTAATCAGCTACAGTCTCTCCATAAAAGAAGTAGTTCACACACAGCAAAAAGTACCTACAAAACATAACAGCTAGCAGTTATTTTAACAAGATAATATGTATTTAAGTATAATTCTTAAAAACATAACAAAAAACCACAACATAAAGCACCAGACAAAAGGAAAACCAGAAGGGTATAAGAGACAGGTGGCGAAAATAAAATTCAAGTGTAAACCCAGTCTTACACTCCTAGTGTCTCCTCTGACAAGGCAATTTTCATCATTTACTTCTTCTAAAGCAACCACACTAGAAAAACAAACATTTTGAAGGATACAGTTGGAAAATTCGTTTAATCCTTAACTAGTGCTGAATACTCCACACCTACACAAGTCCTTTTCAGGTATTCTGTAAGTACAGAACAAGTATTGGCTATCATCAGTACTGATACAAGCAATTCTGCATATTCTTTTCCTGTATCCTAATAAGGGCAGTTCCTGATTTCTGACTTACAAACAGGAAAAAAGGTACTTGCATAATGACTCCTCTGAGGTTATAGGACAGTGAATCTGACATAGGGCTTGAGGACCTGAATATAACTATACTTTGGCTATCTGGCCTGAAGATTCTCATCTGAAAGTTACTGCTGCATCTCCTGCTCCACTCCACCCCACGCTTTGCCTTTTAGCTTTCTCGACTGACAAATAACCTTACAGGTTTAAATCCATCAACTAACCAGTAAATGCAGTTATTTCTGCAAATTTTTCAAAACAATTTTGTGAGAGTATGTCCACACCAAAAGTTCAACTAAGGTGAAATGTCACCTTCAGCCATCTCTTTTTGAAGGATCTTCCCCTTCCAGTCAAAACAGTCAGTACGCAATTAATTCTGTCACGCATTTTCATGAGTTCAGTTACTCAGCTTTCTAGAGTTAATTTGGGATCCTCAAATGTGAAGGCAGCGCTCAGTAAAAACCAATAAACAGTAAATCCAAAACCACTAAGAGATGCACTTCTCAAGGCAACACACTCTTTAGCTTTTATCTTCTGTCAGTCACAGAAGATACAAAACTTAGGATTCAAGACTGGATCTCTGGATGCTTGAGAGCGATCAGCACGCATTCTCTTCCCCCCAGTTGAGGCTGACACTCACTTTGCAAGGCTTCACATCTCTAAATAAACCAAACAGTCGAGGTTCAGATTACTAACAGGATTCGTCAATCTCACTGAAATATTTTAATATTTAGTATCATGGCAAGATGTTGGATTGAAAGAAGCTTTGACATTAACTAGTGTGACAATACAAAGGAGTTGATTTTGAGCTCCACGTACTAAAGTGATGGTGGTAAACTGCCAAAGTAGACTAAGTGGTAAAGTGCAATCTCCTTTTCTAAAAATTTTGGCAAGACCACAGAATCATTCACGTATGAGTCTGCTCTAGCTGTAATTCCAGAAGCCATGGAATAAAGCAGACAATAGATCAGTCCCCTGGATAATCCAGCAGTGACCGGAGGGGGAACAGATTAGTATTTACAGAAGAGTCAACAGCTGGAATCCACCACATTATACAGTAAAGTTGCTTCTAGAATTCAAGGAGCAATGTGACAAGAGACAGAGAATAACCTAGACATTTCAATTCCTTAAAAAAAACACCAAACCCAACGCAAAACTAAACCAACACAACATAGGTCATGTCTAAAGAATTATAACCTTAATCATCTTAGAGACTACATGTGTCCAACACCTTCCCATAAGTGCACAATTGGAAAGGATTTAAAACTTGTATGTTATTATTTTAATTCTCTGTGTGTGTAAAGAGAGCCTTTAAGGTACCTGTTCTGGTTACTTCTTATGCAATGTCAAAAGGCAAAAAAATAAACGAACAAAACCAAAACTAAAGCAGTTCAGCTAATACATATCAGGTGATTAGTTGCCTATGTGTATTTTTAGATAGCTTATACATGCTCAGTTCTGGCTTCAAGCATATATGCATGCATACATATACATGTACATATATACATATTTATAACAAGGAAAAAAAGTAAAGTAGTAAAAGGCCAACTGTCTTGTTCAAGTTCACAGGTGGAAGACAACTACAGAATCCTGTATTAGAGATAGATGTCAAGTTCTATGACAGCACATGACCTGCAAAACTATTATTCCACCATGACAGAACACAAAGATTTAAGTGTTACATCCTTGGTTATTGATGTTCTTGCTTGCTACTCACCAGCTGAGGGATCTAAACCACGGTAAATCATATGAGTGGTAGACTCTGTAACCTATAGTAATGATTTCATGGTAACATTTCACTTGGATGCTTAAGACCTAAAAAAAGAGAAATAAAAAAAAACCCCATGTAGATATGCTGCAGTTAGTTCTCAAAGGCATCAAAGCAGTACTGCAACCTGCATTAAGGAGATATACTATTCTGAATTCAAATTCCACACAGAAAACAGACAGCTTCAAAACAAGTCCAACAAAGACTAAAGCTCCATTTTAAACACCACCCCCTCCCACCCAAAAAAAAAAAAAAAAAAAAACCAACTTCAAAAGCCCTAGGCATGCTGAGAAAAAAAAAACGTTGGGCTAGCTGCAAGAATACTCTTCATTAAACAAAGGAAAACTCCTGACTTTTCTTCATTAAAACAGTTTGGCAGCAGCAGGTCAAACGTACTTGTGGTAAAGGCAGCTCTTCTATTTCTTTTGGCTAGGTTTTATCTTTAAATTTAGTTCAAGAAATATTTTCTAGTCCCAGTGGAAAAAAACTAGCTGTACAACACAACTTTGACACCCAGGTCTTCCAGTTGCAAACGTCTCATTAAGGGCAATTAGCATTGCTGATTAGAAACAAAGCTCATCTAATCCAAGTCTTAATGTCACACCCTCAATGGCCTTAATTTTGTTTTGCTGATATCGGTACTTCAGTGCTTGCCCAGGCAAGTCTGGTAGTAGGTTCTGTCGGTCTTTGGTGTCCAAAGGACTCTCTGCCAGTTTTGCCTCATCCACAGACGCCAAGCAGATTGCCCTTCCCAGAGATCAAGTATTGCCAAACACAGGTCGTCAGTAATCCCCTGCACAGGCAGAAGTAAGAACCTACCCACACTGACAGCACGTCAGCATGGTAGGCTTTGCAGTATTCTCTTACCACCTGCATTCATGAATAAATTTCATCTTGCTCAACATGTGAACACAGTTTAAAACAGCTTTACACCACCTCAGTGAGTTAATTTTGAAGCTCCCCTATTCTATGCACTTTCTCCAGCTTAGCCTATATTACAAAACCTCAATGCTATACATGAGAGCAACATTTAAAGGACTGCACCTTACAGGGGAAAAGGACACTTGGGTCCAAATGTATGGAAGCTTGTGCATGTTACCTTAGCAGCAGGCAAACATAAAATATGACTCAACTTTTTAGAGCAGTCTCAGGGCTTGTCCTCCAAACTTCACTGGATTACCCTTCCGAGAAATTTCTGGGCATTTGCAGTCTCAGTACTTGGATAAACTTTTGTTTAAATTCAAACTATTTGATTCCAATGAAATGAAATAATACATTAACAAAACTATTTTTTCCCTCCTCCATTCTTTGAGATGTAGTATCAAATGTCAATTTTATGAACAGTTTACGATATTAGAAGACAGTTTTTGCTTTGTGTTACGACAAAGGAAGAACTCTATTCCAATTCTGTAGTAACTTCAATTACTTTTTGGTTCATCTCTTGGTAACTTTGCCCATGATTGCAATCTCAGAGTACACCACTAATATAATGAATTACACTGCAAATTGATTAGTTCCCTTTTGTTAGTGATCATCATTCTGAAGTGTAACAGACTATGAAAGGATTGTGAAAAAAAAAAAAAAACCAACCAAAAAAAACCCAAACACCTCCCTACAATCACCTACACTTTAAAGGGGCTTTTTTTTATTGTTGTTTCTTCACACACAATAAAGAAAATCCTCCACCAATAAAACAATAAATTACTAGCTTGTTATCATCATTCACCTGGGACCTTATCACTCTCTACAACTGCCTGGAAGGAGGTTGCAGCAAGGTGAATTTAGGTCTTTTCTCCCAAGTAACAAGCAATAGAATAAGAGGAAATGGCCTCAAGCTATGCCAGGGGAGGTTTAGATTGGATATTAGGAAAAATTTCCTCTCAGAAAGGATTGTCAAGCGTTGGAATACTCTGCCCAGGGAAGTGGCTGAGTCACCATCCCTGAAGGTATTTAGATGTGTAGCTATGGCGTTTAGGGACATGGTTTAGTGGTGAATCTGGCAGTGCTGGGTTGGATTTGATGATCTTAAAAGTCTTTTCCAACCTTGATGGAAATAATTCTATGCATACAATCCGAAAGGTGTTTCACAAGAGGCCATGAAAAAAGCAAAAGCACATTTTGACAGTTAAACAAACAGACTCAAAAATCAAATTTATTACCCACAAGTACCAATTTCAGTGTTTTAGAAGCCACATCTCTGCCTCTTACTTGCCATGACTGGCAAAAACAGTTAAGGCATTATTCAATAAAAATACCAGCAATGATAGAAAGAATTAGTAAATGCTGACCGGATATGCATGGGTCTATTTCACTTCATCACCTAAAAATTCACTTTATCTGTGTACCTTGGGAAGGGATCTAGCTCCTTTCTACGGACAAACCAAAGGCCACAAGGCAGCCCCATAAAGAAGTAGGGAATTAACATAGCATGCCTGAGCAAAGGCATTCAATGCTGGTCACAGACAGCAGACCAGAGTTGCCTCCTTTCCTCAGTTTCAGAAACCAAACTTTTGTTTTGATTTTTGGTTTGGTTTGGATTTTTTGCTTGTTTTTTTTGGGAGGATCATTTTCTTAAAACAAACCTCAAAGAATGTAACAGTAGGTGATGTGAACTGCACAAGGAAATGGATTACAGTAGTTTGGTAAGCTTCAAGGCAACAATCATTCAACTTGTTAAAGTTACTTTAATTCCTAATTTAAAAACCCAAATTAATTACAGTATATAAGAAATGCTTTATCGACAACACCCAGTTGTGAATCTGTCCAGTGTTTTTAAAAGGTATTTACATTTACACAAGTAAGAGACAAATGCTCTGAATTACCTGTGTGGCTTGCTTCCAGTTCTGTTAGGCATGACGAATAAGTGACTTGTATGGTAGAATGTATTTAATCAAACTTACCAGAAGCATCAGCATAAATGATCCCAGGTATATGACCAGAAAAAAACCAGAAATCATAGCTAGACTGAGAATTCCACGAATCCACCAATTTTTCCATCTATTAAAAAAAAGATAATAAAAACCAAGCAGTTATAAATGAAAGAAAATGCCACTTCCTTTACTCACTAAAGATTAAAGTGTATTAGAAACAGGGGGAGTTCCAGAAATGTTCATGTTTAATGAAACACAGAACCAACTATCCAACTAACCAGGATACACAGTAAAAGAAATCAAAGTTTCTTCCTCCATGCTTCCTCACCAAATGTAATTTGCAATTAAATGGATCAACCCCATACAGAAGCTGTTATGAAAATACATCATGAGCCTCAAAAAAAAAAACCAACACATAATCAACAAGATTGCTAGGGGCCCAGCCATATAAAGGCTTACATATGAAAGAAAGGCTGCAGGTAAAAAGGACACAATTCTGAGAGTAACAGCCAAAAAAATATCCAACAAAAACCAACCAAACAGACGATCACCAACTTTCCACAGCAGCAAAGCAGCTATTTTGCCAGGTAGAGGGTTATCTTTTGAAAGCAGTCTTGTGCTCTTGTGAGTGCTGCAGCCAGCACAGAAAAACATGTGACAATAAGGGGTGATGGATCAAACTAGCTGTACTTTTTTGCCCTCATAAACCTTTGCAGCTGCAAGTGGCTACCTAAGGAAAGCAGAATAGAAATTCCTGTTACCATAAAATCACAAAATCATTTAGGTTGGAAAAGACCTTTAAACTCAAGTACAACCATTAACCCAGCACTGCCAGGTCCACCACTAAACCACGTCCCTAAATGTCACAGCTACGTCTTTTACATACCTCCAGGGATGGCGACTCAGCCGCTTCCCTGGGCAGTTTGTTCCTGTGCTTAACAATGCTTTCTGAGAAGTCAGTTTTCCTAATATCCAATCTAAACCTCCCCTGACATAGCTTGAGGCCATTTCCTCTTTTCCTATTGCTTGTTACTTGGGAGAAAAGACCAACACCCGCCTCAGTACAACCACCTTTCAGGTAGTTATAAAGAGTGATAAGGTCTCCCCTGAGCCTCCTTTTCTCCAGGCTGGACAACCCCAGTTCCTCAGCCATTTCTCATAGGACTTGTGCTCCAGACCCTTCACCAGCTTCATTGCTTTTCTTTGGACAGGCTCCAGCACCTCAATATCTTTCTTACAGTGAAGGTCAAAACTGTGGCCTCACCATTCCTGAGAACAGGAGGACGATCACTACCCAAGTCCTGGCCACACTAGTTCTGATACAGAACAGGATGCTCTTGGCCTTCTTGGCCACCCGGGCATACAACTGGCCCATATTCAGCTGGCTGTCAACCAATACCCCAAGGTCCTTTTTCACCGACAGCTTTCCAGCCAGTCTTCACCAGCTTCACTGTTCTTTGGAGAGACTCCAGCACCTCACTGTCTTTTTTCTAGTGAGAAGCCCAAAACTGAACACAGTATTTGAGGTGCAGAATTCTTCTTTGCAAAAGTAAGGGGTTCTTCTAAAAATAAAACAAAAAACTGGGAAGTCTTTGATGATGATGTTGGAGTTTTTAAGTGTAATTTCTAGAGTGACCAAAACGTTATTTCCCACACCACCACAGCTCTACCCCGCTGTCTCCAAAGGCTTGTACAAGAAAAAAAATCAAGAACCCAGTTAAATAATAAACAATAATAATAATAATAGTAATAAAACCCCAAACAAACCCTCACCACGTGCTTCACTCTGCCGTGAAAATTTTTCTAGTCACCAATAGTATGTATTTTATTGTTCATATTCCTTTTTCCGTAGAGTTTTTCTCCTCTTTTGCCTGTTTTCCCCTTCAAGAATTTTGACTCTAAAAATCACACTGCATCATCTAATCACAAGTTATGCTAAATACAAAAACCCCTACTACCACTTAAAGAAATTCTTTCTGATATTTTGCTTTGTATCAGTCTTGTGTTTCACTGCTGCATCAGGTAATTCATGGGACACTCTCAGTTTTGCATCGTACTTCAGTTTTAATGTAAACTTCAACTATATTAATTTGATTTTCAAGGTTATTCACTGGCAGGTTAGTTGGAACTAAAACCACTAATTGGTTTTGTCTTAAGTATCAGAAGAAAGGTACAATGGGTTTTATGTGCCTCTAGGACATGGGATATAGAGTAGCAGCTAGGTCCTAGTGGCATATCTATAGTGAGCAAGGGTCCTTTAAAAGAATTCAACTTCCCTTAAGAATAATGTTAAACTATCATATAGTATCTTGAAGATGTTGACAAGTGCAGCACTGGAAAGACAGCTTCAGTAAGACAAGCTCCACAACGTAGGAAGCCACCTGACAACTTGTGTCCTAACTCTCCATTGGGAAGTTGCAGATTCCTCTAAAGGCCAATATTTCTGAGAGCTACTTTGCAACTTGCTCATGTTGCACATTATGCCAACAGCTCTGGTGGGACTGCCAGTTACTAAATTAGCTTGTAATTTTGAATCTAGCATTCATGAAGCACCAAGAATTTGATTTTGCACTCAAAGAACCTTTGTGAACCCTTGTGCAAACACTCCAATAAAGAATTTTAAGCATGTGAAACAGGAAAGGTTTTGCCTGCACCTCTTAGTTGCAGGCTTTAAGGTACAACCATGCAAGTGCCCTTTGGAGACCTAAGACTTCCATAACATTTAACACGGCAAGTGAAGTCTGAAAGTGACAGGAACTAGATACTCCTTGCATTGTGATGGCAGTAGAGAACCTGGGAACAATAAATTTGTTTACAGCTCTCAGATATCACAACACAGACAACAGAGTAGAAAGGGTGCAAATGGAAAAAAAAAAAAAGTAGTTTCACATTGCTATTGGAGATATCTACTGGAGATCAGTTCTTGTGTAAAGACTTGGAAGTTTTTAATCATAGTCTGGGTTAGAGGACCTTCTTCTGACTCTTGCAATACCTAAAGCGCATCTAAAATATACATTCAATATTGTTTGGTTTCTTACATTGAGCAGAAGATATATACAATGTACACATTTACTAGGAAGGTTTTTAGTATGTGATCTTTCACACACCCATGCTCTTTCACTGCATTAGTGAAAAAACGTAATGTGAATTGCCACCTCCAAAGGGTTTGAATGATCAAATGCTGTAAAAGGGACTGCATAAAAAAATTATACTGAGAACTTTATTATTCCTCTGTGAAGATTATCTGCCTAACTATGCACATACACCTCCCCCTGCATTTGCTAGCCCTTAAGCTCCTTTGAACAGGATTTGGAGGCAGAAAGCTAGGTTTGAAAAGAGATGGCAGGAAAAAAATTAAATATTGCTTCAAAAGGTATGAAAAGCTATGTTGTATTTAACTACAAAGAAAAGTATTTAGAAGTGGAAATGCTGTCAGAAAAAGCTAGCAAAGCTCACCCAGAGAATTTACACTTCTTTCCTTTTCATTCATACACAAATACAACCCTCCTTAACCTAGAATATAGGAAATCAGTTTACTATAACCCCAGAATTAGTTACTCTGGATATCAAAACCAAATATTATTCTTTAACCCGCTTTATTGCAATGCTCAGACTGAGTACTGGCAAACGTTTATGCAAACTCTAGCTAAACGTTGCAGAAGTGTACTTAGAAATGCACACAGTGAACAATCGTCTGGTGTATACAAAAAATACTACACTGAAGGAACTACCAAAGCACAAATAAATCACTGTTACCCAGTAAAAATTTATCCTTGAATTTACATGTGCATCATATGAAATTTAAAACTGCAGAACAATCTGTAAAATTTAAAACTACAACATAATCTGTAAGAATTTTAGCCAGCAGCTATTAAATTTGAGAGTTGTTGGTTTTACTATACCTCGCAGACAAGCCTGACAAAGCCCTTTTGAGGATTTCTGGAGTCCTGTCTGTTGGTGGAGGAATATCGGGAACATCTAAATCACTTCTAAGATCCAACTCATGAAGCCTTTTTTCCAGATCTGCTTCCTATGAAGGAAAAAAAAATAAAAAAATAAAAAGGCAAATGCACAAGATCATTAGTTATTATGTCAGAAAACATTATTCAGAGTCAAAAACATTACTTTAGGAACTGATATTATTTATATTACCTTTTAAAAGACAACAGTGGTGTACTAGTGAAACTGTAGATGTTGTAGGAGACAAATATATTCCAATAAATATTTATAAGAAGGCCAGGACTCAGATGTTGTGACCTTACCTACTGTGCTCAAGAATCTTCACATTCTAGGCACTTTTAAAGCCCACATAAAGTATGAGGATATATTTTTTCCAGAAATACTACAGCTGACATAGAAGACATGAGTTTAACAGGAATCTCCAACCTTCCAAAACATTTTCTCACTTACATCTCAAACTAACCTTTTATGGAATAAGGAGAAGGGTTTCCTGATGGTTTAATGTCACATTAAGAAACAAACAAACAAAAAAGGGCAACAGAATGCATGAAAAAACAGTTCCTTTGTACAATGAAAAGAGGTTGCTGGCACAGTCTCATACATACATACACTAGGACTTGAACCCTCCAGCTCGAAAAGAATAATCCAAAACCAAACTGTGAAGTGACCAAGCATCCTACAGAGTATTATTCCGAATAATTTCTTGTGTGACTCCAACACTGCAGTTGTTTATTCAGTATTCACTAATGACCACTCAGGAAGATATCGTCTATACAGACTGTGTGTCTAACCCAAATGCAAAGTAGGCAGTACATATTTTGGTGACAGTAACAAACTGCCACCGTCACAGTAGACTGTCAAGGCTATTTTCCCCCTCACGCAAAGCCAACACTAAAGGTGCTGATGATTTCACAGAAGTTACTTCACTTTTTCTAATGTTACAAACACCCCAACTTCAAAGAGTCAGAAGGCTGCACTCAGCCCTGGTGCAGCAATAAGGCAGAGAGCTGCCTCTAGCTCAGTGTCTGTCTCCCTTCAGACCTGAACTTCCTCCTGACCTGCCTCACTTTCTTACAATCCCAGGCATGTTCCAGCCTGCCCTGCCACCTCAGGTTCATCAGTTCTTAACAGCTCTGGGAACTCTGACTGTGCTTGAAAACTTTTTTCACCACCCCTATACTGCTATTTCTCAGTTTCC
>NW_009918887.1:21285-28724 GCF_000696875.1 Nestor notabilis
CTTCCTCATCACAGATCTCAGTTTTTTTTCTCCTTAATCTACTTCCATGAATATGACTGCTTTTCTTTCCTACTTTGCCTCAATAATATTATTTTCTTCCCTTTTTCTGGGTATTTTAGGCATTTTGGAAGACAGTAGAGGTATGTCCTCCCTCTTGCCCCATCCATAAGGCACCACAGAATTAAGGTGGCCTACAATATTGCATGGTAACTCTCTTCATAGGCTGTCACTTTTTCCTCTTAATCCGTTGGTCTTTGCCAGGAAGTTACACTTCAGTGTTCTCAGTGACTGACCTTTGTAAAGAACACTGGTGGAGAAGATAAGGCTGTTCAAACCTCGCTGTCCAAAGTCAAGGCCTAAGCCTGCACCCAGGCGCAGCGCTGTTGCGGCCCTGGGGAGGACGGGGGTCCCGCGCGGTCCCGGCCGGCCGGGAGCTGACCAGGGTGCTGCAGGCGGGCCCTCCCCGCGGCGCAGGGCTCTATCCTGGCCTCTCCACACACCCCGGCGCTCTTTCCAGGGACACTAGTCCAAGGGAAAACACCATCCTTTTCGTTTTAAAAGTGGTTTTCTCTTTTTAGAACCCTAGACCGTGAGCTGGCACTATACACATGCACAAGGGAAACAGGGAACAACAGGAAGAGCAATTCTCTTTTTTAATGTTAGGCCTGTGTTTTTCTTACTCACTTTATGTACCACACACATGCCCAAAATTAAATTCTTGAATGAGTTTTACATCACTTCTTTGAAAAACATGATCAATACTTTCTCTGTTCCACCGTTGAATAATTCTTAGACAGGTATTGTCTATAATTAATACAAGTGATCATGGTTTAAACACAGCTGGCAAGTCAGTACCACTCAGTGGGTTGAGATAAGAACAGTTTAATAACTAAAACAATGTACAATATTGGACCACTACTACTCACAGTGATGAGGTAAGGAACAAGGAGAGAAATATAAAACTTAAAGGGGAAAGGAAAAAAGAACCGATAAACAAGAGTGACGAACAATACAATTGCTCACCACCTGCTGACCAATACCCAGTCTGACCCAAGCAGCATTCAGTCCCTTCCAAGTAACTCCCCCGAGTTTACATACTGGGCATGACATGCTGTGGTATGGAATACCTCTTTAACTAGTTTGGATCAGGTGTCCTGTCTCTGCTGCCTACCAGTATCTTGTGCCCCTCCTTATCTGCAGAACATGAGAGACTGAAGAGTCCTTGACTTAGTATAAACATTACTCAGCAATAACTAAAACATCAGTGTGTTATCAATATTATTCTCATACTAAATCTGAAACACAGCACTGTGCCAGCTACTAGGAAGAAAAATAACTCTGTCCCAGCCAAAACCAGGACACAAGTGAAAAAAATGCAAATATGCTAACTGTGGTCCAGACTCCAGGAAGTCTGTGGGACACCTGAAAAAGCACAAAAATAAATAAAAAGTCACCATGCCTGCAATGTTGCTACCCAGAGATGTTTCTCATAGTGTTGTACCATAGCTTAGAAAATCAACTATTGATGCAATGGGGGCTGGGATCACAGTTCTCTTCCAAAGCCATGTTCCATTGACTGTGACCTACACTGGAGTACAGCAAGCTCTGTACGGTTCTAGAAGACACTACTCACTGTGCAGATGATGGGCATTAATCCTGGCCCTAAGACCATGACTTAGCATCTTTAATATTAATCCCTGCTTGCACATGGCAGAGATGTCCTCTCTTTTAAGCACTTGTAACTAAAAATATCCCCAAACCTTTTTGTTCCATTTTTGGTATTCTCATATTGCAGAACATGCTTCTATACTCAAAAGGTGTTTAAACATAAAAATAAAAATTAAATAAAAATTAAAAATATCTGAATTCATATTCCTCTGATACTTAAGACAAATTGTTACTTATGCACCTCATTAGAAGCAGTGTTTTAGATTTGCTATTTCCAGCATCTGAATTCACAGGGGCATGGTATTTTTTTATCACTGTTTATCCAATATGTTTTTCAGTAGCTCATGCTTCATACTGCTGCTACTGGGAGCTTGGCTGATGCAAACTGCAAGTTGCATAGAATTTGCATTTTGACATTTTTTTAGCTTTACATTGCTACAACAACCTGTGGGAGACAACCCCCCAACTATCTTCCATTTCCCTTTGAAACACAACTCAAAAATTACCTTAAATACTTTATTTTCCAGTTAATTGCTATAATGGCCACAACCATTTCCTGAATAAGGCATTTGATTTGCAAACTTAGAAGCCACAAAGGAAGTTGTTCACTAAAAGCTAGTTATTTGTCTACTGAATCATGATGTGCTTAGAGAACCCCATCACTGGGGGACAAGTTTTTCTTGCTGATTGTTGTCTTAATTATTTTACATGATTGATGATAAACATTCCAGTTTATAGCCACAAATAATGAAAATCATTATGGGAGGAAAAAGCGGGTTAATCATTATCAAAGCCCTCAAAAAAAAAAAAAAAAAAAAAAAAAAAAAAAAAAAAATGGTCAATGACAGTCTGGTTTTAAAGCAGTGAGAGAAGTCAAGAGTCTTGCTACTTCAGCTTAACCCTGTAGTAGAAGCAGCTTTGGTGTTCAGTATAAAATGAAGTGGCCCTTCCTTCTCCTGCTCTTCAGGTCTGGCATTTGGCCAAGCTGAACACACAGTGACAAGGGCCTGTGAGGGGTATTAACTGAAATGCCATGGGTTTCATACCATGAGCAGGTATTTACAAGGTTTTCAAAGGTTAATTGAAAACAGCAGAAGTTGTACTGTCCTAAGCAATTAAGACATCTTTTAACCCCAACTCCAAATGAAATGTTTGATCAGAGGCATTTTAATTTTGTTCTAGTGTTCACAAACAGCAGGTGACAGAGCCTTTTACATGAAGGTGTGCTACTGCTGTCTCCTTGATTCACATCCGAAGTGTCTATAATGGATAGATGTCGCAATAAGGTCATTGCTTGCTTCTCTTCATTTGAAGGCACATGAACAGTGTGTTCAAGAGAACCTATCTGATCACCTCATAGAATACAAGTCCAACAAGGGTGAAGTGATGCAGGCCTAACAAGTACAGGGAAGAAGGCAAACATGACAGTTATTCACATGCTACGATCAGCTCAGAAGGTAATAAAAATGCCTATCTGAAACACTACCGTGCTCATCAATTTTCGTAATTTCCAAAGCACCCCAAATCAAAGGTTTATTTAGTTGTACATTTCTGTTTTATTTTAATTTTGGTATTCTTGAGACCTTCATCCTTAAGCTAAATCCTGTGTGCAAGACCTTAAATACTTAGCCATACAAAGGAGGAACTCAGTCAAGAGCTTGAGCCTCCCAAACAGGAATTCAAGATGTGACATCTTGCCACAAATTAAGCTTCTATGTGGATTTCTGCTTGCTGGCTGCTTCGTAACAGCTACCAGAATATAGCCATGTGTCATGCAGAAATAAATAGACGTGTCAACCATTCATCATGCATCACCTAAAAGGATATACGCATCTGAATTGCTGTTTTGTACCACATTCTCTCCACTACAATTAACAGGTGCCAATTGAACCACGCATGGAATTATTATAGTTACAAAGGCACTTGCAATGTTTTGCTTGTACTGCATTTTTTTCCAGGACACAATAAGGAATTCCCAAGTAGACAGCAAATATGTTTTTCTTGGAAAATGCAGCATCTAAATGAAAAGCAAATGAGAAAACAAAGACATTTTCCATCAGCTTACACGGGGGGGGGGGGGGGGGAGGAAAAAAGAGGAGTTTGCAAGCAAAAGAATTATTGTCATTCTACCTGTATAAGTGTTACTTTAAGTAAGTTTTCTCCTCCAGCTTTGCCTTTTCTGCAGTCTCTCACAAGTTTTACAATGAAGTCAATAGTTTTGACCACATCATAGCATATTTAATTGTACTTTGACACCTTCCTCTAAAGTCAAGATATCAACGTGTCAGAAGACACTGAATAATGAAACACTTTTTTCCAAACATATGCAGAAACACCAGCAAGAGAACTGCACACACTGAATCCAAGACTGAAACCTACAGAACCTGTACTAGGTGCATCAGAACTAATTGACCACTACTTCCAAGAAAATAGAGGTTTGGAAATAGTCAACCCTCATTATTACTACCATGCTTGCAGCAGACAGATTAGAGGTTAGACTTCCCTGTGAAAAGTAAATAGATCCATTTTCTGGGTATTCCAAAAGAAATAAGTCAAATGAAGTAACTAAGTGATCCATGATAGACTCCATTGTTCCACCATAACCCATACTACCCATCAGGAATTTCATTTACCTCCAAGCAGGTCTGGGAGGTTTTGAATATCAAAGACTCAAGTCCCAAACCCAGCTTCACAGGTCTGAGCAACTTATCTAGCAACTGATTCCCTGGAAGGGCTGTCTTCTGGAACAGAAGCAGCTTTTTCAATACCATAGGAGAAACAGTGGTCAACAATTCCAGGCTTTCTTTAGTTACAAATAATTAACAATGACCTTAGACACACAGTCCCTTGTTCCCATGGCCAGCAACGCAACACGAGTCCACTGCCCCCTCCCCATCCTACTCTGACAGCTCTGCACAGCACAGGTAAATGTCTGGTTACTTCCAGGATACACTCATATTTTTGAAGTATCTGAAAGCAGTAAAAGCAGTAAAGAATGCAAACAACTGGAACTTTAAAAGAAGTGTGAACATACAGAGATCAATCTGTAAAACTTTAACTGCCTTACACATATTAAGTATTTGAATGCCAAATCACTCCTCTTGCTCCCAAGGGCCACAGAGTAAGGAGGCACATTGACAGGACATTCTTAGGGAAAGAGCATCCAAGGCAAGCAGCAGCAAATAAGAAAGGGGCGACCAAAAAATCACTCCTGCATGCCACAGAAACAACAGACTCATAGAATTGTAAAGCCATACGGATCAAAGGCATGTTCATAGGAACTTCACAAGAAGTCAGTTGCTCACTAGCTTGTTGAGCCAATTAAGACATCCAGACTTGCAGAGCTTGGAAACTTCAGGAAGAAGCTTCACTAAGGGCATGCCACATCCCTTCATATAAACCCGAGGAAGTTAACTTTCATTTGAAATTATATGGACATAGAAATGGGTAACAGTTTTCTCCAGTTCGTGGTAAAAACCCATGCAGATGAGGAAAAAAAAAAGTCAAAATAAAACACAGCTTTACTTAAAGTCAGTAGGAAATGAGCATCTATGGACATAGTAAGCATAACATGAAAAGTATCAGATTACATACTGAAAACAGGACTAAAAGCACAGAAGATAAAACCCTCCAAACATTTAGTGTTCATGAAGTTCTTCAGCAAACAAAGCACTTCTCCACTTTGCCAAACAAGGTGCTTTAAAACACATCACCTTTATGTATCTGGAAGCCTGAATTAATTGGGTCAACAACAGCAGAAGCAGCACAAAGCAGTTACCATATGAAAGGAGACAACCAAGTTTTCTTCTTCATTACAAGCAGAGCAAGAGTGTGATGTTCCTGAGCTGTGTACTAGGAAGCAGTGGAAACCCACTGCATCATGGCCATCCTGAGATGTTATGAACAAAAGAACAAGTTTAGGCTCTAAATATGCAATTACCACACTAAAGGACAATAAACTATCCACTTGTAAAGGTCAGGCAAGAAGTAGAGCAGAAAGATAACCATCTAGGAGTGCCTATGATGTGGCATCTGTGATTCCAGATGACCAGATGCTTCTCAACAGGTCACCTACAGCAGAAACTACCTGCTTACCGTACTCATATTCAAAATAAGACCCAAACTGTGACCTACCAATTGAAAACTCAGTACAAAACGCTGTTTATCTTTGCAGTTATCGATGGCACTAAGGACAGCTTAATGCGTAAAAACAATCCTTATTGTTGCTTGTGAGCCATGACAAGGCTCACCAGTGCTGTGCACATCACAGATAGGTTGAACAACTTTAATGGAAATAAAGGGAGTCCCCCAAATAATCCATTAAAACATCTTCTGTGATGTGGAAAAGGCTTTCTGTATACAACAGTTCAAGCAATCATCACAAATGTATATGTATTAACATACGTCAGTAACCAACATCCTAGCACAGCAGCAGTGTCCCTTCTGTTCAACATCATCTGAAACTGGGTGGAACACTAGGCTATCAAGCAGCTAAAGTAAAAGCACTGTGGGCCTATAGGCAAGAATACTGTTTTCCTCTCTGAAAATCATGCAGGCAAACAAATATAATATTAGCAAGTTTTAGGCCCACCCTTCTGAGGTCTGGAGAGTAGAGGCTTTGAATGGGAAGTATTCTTTGAAGGCAGCTCCCTATGCACCTTCAGAAATGAACTTAGGCTATAAAATAAAGCACACCTGAACAACTCCACAGAAAACCAGAATTTTGAGCATACTGCAGCAGGAAAACAAGTTTAAAAGTTAATTGCCATCTACAGAGAAACGCCCTCTGCAGAGCTATAGCTTAAATGTTACCTTATGTGACGGTAGCCCTCAATGCAGCACAGTACTACAAATTTTCAATTTCATTGGCTTTAAGTTCACACCACCAAAGTGCAGAATAGAACCTGACTGTTGAGTTTCACTTTCCAATTCCTTGCCACAACACCCAAGGCAGACTACACACTCTTCAACTTCAGCATCCATGAAGGTTTAAACAGTCACAGGTTCAGGAGCCCTCCACCATGTATTGCAAACTCAATTTAGCAGTCAGAAAGCTTGTTGGCTTTTTTTTTTTTTTCCCTTTTTAATTCCAGTGGCCAAATGAGAACATCTCTTTCATTTTATTCAGACAATTAACGACTGTGATGTGCTTAGCTTTTGTAGGGATAAGCCTTAACTCCACAGCAAACAAAAGAACAGCACCGTGGCTGTTTTGCCACTGTAATGAACCTGATGCATAGACTTAGTATTTTGAAAACCTCCTGCCTTTGCAGAAATGTCATACTGAAAGTCCTTTCCGGGCCAGAGGTGAATGCTATCAATTAAAAGGCCATAAAACAGAATCAGTTGCTGGGGAAGTGCTGGCACACCCTTTAACCAGAGCAGAGCACCATTCCCTGTTCATTTCCATGCAGCCACACTGGCCCAACCACACTGAGGCGTACTCTTTGCCTGGCCCAGTGTCCAGGTTTTGGCTGGGACAGAGTTATTTTTCTTCCCAGTAGCTGGTACAGTGCTCTGTTTGGATTTAGTATGAGAATAACATTGATAACACACCAATGTTTTAGTTATTGCTGTCTTTTCAGGACTTTTCAGTCTCTCATGGTCTGCCAGTGAGGGGCACAAGAAGCTGGGAGGCAGCAGAGACAGGATGCCTGACCTGAGCTAGCCAAAGGGGTATTCCATACCACAGCGCATCATGCCCAGTATAGAAACTGGGGGGAGGTACACGGAAGGCCCAGATCACTGCTCGGGTCGGGGCGGGGAACGGC
>NW_009918887.1:28825-29072 GCF_000696875.1 Nestor notabilis
TATCTTCTATTTCTTCAAAGCTTTCTTGATCAAAAGCCATAATTTCTACCCATGTTTTCCGACTCTCCTCCCCATCCCACCGCGGGGCTGGTGGTGAATGAGCGGCTGCACGGTGCTTCGTTCCGGGCTGAGGTTCAACACCAACACCCGGAGACCCCGGCCAGGGGTGAACTACAACACGCAGCCCGGCTCGGTGGCACCGGACGCTCCCATTCCAGTCTCGGGGAGGGGAGGGTGGCAGTGGGGC
>NW_009918888.1:0-887 GCF_000696875.1 Nestor notabilis
TATATATTTTTCGGCCTGTTTAGATGCTCTCGTTGCCTGTTATTAATGCGAACTGGCTGCCTGGTCGTGCTGAAATGAACCCCCTTTAGAGGTGTTGCTTTAGGTGTTTCAGAGAGCTGTATGACTGATTTCACAACGAGTGTTTGGCATATGGCAGGCAGGACTGTATGGCTGTGGTTTATAGTGGTGGGTTTTATGAGCATGTTTCCCTTTCTAGGTGTTGATGCTCTCGTTGCCTGTTATTAATGCGAACTGGCTGCCTGGTCGTGCTGAAATGAACCCCCTTTAGAGGTGTTGCTTTAGGTGTTTCAGAGAGCTGTATGACTGATTTCACAACGAGTGTTTGGCATATGGCAGGCAGGACTGTATGGCTGTGGTTTATAGTGGTGGGTTTTATGAGCATGTTTCCCTTTCTAGGTGTTGCGACATATTTGATGTCTCAGCACAGTGATTTAGATTGTTGTAGCTTAGGGCAACAGTTCCCCTGACTTCCTGGAAACCACTGAATCCAAGGTTTCCATCCTTACAGTGGAAACCAATGTTCTGAGACTGATCCATCAGAGTTGGCTGTCTCCCTTTCCTTGTTGGCTGTATGGATCCCAGAGTTGGGTGAGCCGTTCAGCACTTGTGGTTCACATGTTACCTTCTATGTTTCTTATTCCTTTGCTCCCCATAATACTAAAAGCAATTCCTATGGCCTTACCCCAGTTTATGCATTTCCCAGGACATTATACAGTTAGATTTCTTTTCAGTATGTTGTCTCTAATATGAACTATTTTTCCCTAGTGCTCAAAGTGGTTGAAAACCTTGGTGTGAGCTACGTGAGAGGTAATGAGGTATACAAAACTAAGCTGGTGGGTGAGCTCCGGAGACTAAAGTTTCCCTAC
>NW_009918888.1:918-31467 GCF_000696875.1 Nestor notabilis
AAGTAAGTAAAAATCAAAAAAGGGAACTCTCTTGCACTTAATTTCCTTTACACTGTTTAAGAATTCTGAATAGAAGTAGAGGTGATGAAATATGATCCCTAAAACTTAAATTCTGCCATTTTTATCAAAAGTGTAGTTTTTCTCTGAGAGTATATATTTCTTTAGGATAACCCCTTTCTTTAATAGTCTTGAATTTATTGTCTTAAAGATGAGGGTTAATACAGTGTTTTATTGAATAGCAGTGATAAATTAATTGTATTTTTGATCTGGGGGAGATTATTTCTCTGAAATAATAATAGCAATATGTTCTGTAGGCTTTGGCTGAGGATGATTATGAAGCAAGAAGAAAAGACCATATATCTCATTTCATACTACGCCTTGCTTACTGTCAGTCGTAAGTACTTTTTGGATTATGCTGTACTCTTATTATTAAGTTTAAGTCTACACAGATACTACATTGCTTTATTACAGACATTATGGATATTTTAGAGTACCATGGCTACTAAATAGAAAGGTAGGCTCAAAGAGAGCAGGGTTTTTTTTTATAGGAACCTAGAAAAAGCTATGCCAAAAGGGATATTTGGGATCAAAATTAGTATTCAGATTTTATAATACTCAGTAAAAGTATAAAGTTTTGTATCTTGTGCATAGAGCATTGATTTGGGTATCCTCCTTTTGACATCTTTTTTAAGATTAAAGCACGCCAGTATTCACTTTTTGTTAGGCTTTCACAGTGAATGAGAATTTAATTTAGATTAACTGCTGCATATGCTTAAACTATTGATTACTGATCAAAGACCTGACTATGTAAATAGGCTTTATATTATTGTCTCAAGAGAAAGCCTTGTTTCTGGCAAACTAAAAATACCATCTGAGTTTGAGGCTTCCTCTACTGATCCTGCAGATTCACTGCTGTGGATGGTTGCTCTGCAAGTTTTTTGTCATGTGAAATCTCAAGCACAAAGTTGGTCCTGTCAGGTGCATTTCTTTTGCTTCAGCTGTAGTTTTGGGATGAAATTATACAGGTTCTCAGTGGTTTATGTCTGTTAGCAGCTTTGTTTTGCATTAGTGTGAACTCCAGACTCCTTACCTTTGCAGTCCTGTTTTGGAATTAAGCCTGGGAAATACAAAGTTTATACTGTTTTGAATTGTTAATTCAATTGCACTTCAATTTGCAATATAGTTTAAATTAGGTGAGTGTGGTAGATTACATGTTATGATACTGTGGTGGCTGACATGACTGCTGTGCTGCTATGGATAGAAACAGATTGTGTAAGCAAAAACAGACTGGAAGGGTGACTAGGAGGGACTGTGCTGTAAGCCAAGATATGGAGCTGGAGTGGATGGGGCTTTTCCTTGGAATGGATCATGAGACAGTCGAATGTTTTCGGGCAAGTGTTAGAGAAGAGACCAAGGTGGCTAACAACATGGTAGGTGTAAGCTACAGACCATCTGATCAGAACAGGAGGGAGCACAGCCCTCAAAAGGCTCCAAATAGAGGAAACCTCACCATGACAGGCCCTGGGTGGCTTTAAACACCCTGACATTGCCTGGATTATTCACATCCCATTGTGTTGCCCTTTCAAAAACCATCTGGGCTGTGCCCATCTATCCCTGCCATGTGTTGCCGCTCTATATTGCCCTGGAATCTCCTGATTCCAGATAATAGATGCAGATAATTGGACTATTTTCTTTTTCTCTGAAAGCTATGTTTTTTAAAAAAGATCTTTATCATTTGTATAAGAGCTTATTTGACTTACTGAGTGCTTGCTTAGGAAATAAATGGGAGACATGGTTCAAACCCTGTGTTTCAGGGAAGTATCTTGGGAATTAAGCTGTAGGCAGGGCAGAGGTGGACAGCTTGTTGAAGATGAACCGCTTTGCAGAAATAAATACAAGCTATTTTGGGCCACAGAATCAGAAGGAAAGAGCCTGGCTGTATTGTCTACAGGGAAAGACCCCTTCTTGGGGAGGAGGGGCCTGGGTTGGAGCTCTGGGGCACTCTGAAAACTACTTGCAAATGTATTTTTGTGTTCCTGGTTATATACACATAGTTTGATGCAGTGTTTCAATAAAGCAGCTTGATAGTCAGTTTCCACTTAAACTAGCTTTTTTTTTATTTCTTTGGGAAGGTGGACTTAGTGCTTGCTCAGAAAAAGGAAAATAGTAACTTAGGCACCATGAGGTGATTCTGTGCCTACCATTCTTCATTCTTTCTTGAGAAGCAGCTGTTTCAGGGATGAGATATTTCTATGCTCTAAACCTGGCATGTTCCTGGAAAGATAAAATTGGGACCCAAAGAGAATGTACTGTTCTCTAAGCTTTTGTCATATTTGGTCAGAAAAATAACCTTGACACAAATCATTAGGTTAATTGATGAAAGCTGTTAAGGTAGGTGTGTTTGAAAGTGTACTTTAAATAGACAGAGCTGCAAACAGGGTTGAATTCAGTCCCCTGTAGCAGTTGTATTCACAGGCTTGTTTTCCTGCGGCACTGCCTTTTAAAGGTTCCAGTTGGGCAACAGTGCCACCAAGGGGTATGAGTTTACATCAGCTGTTTCTCTAGTCTGTATTGGATTGTTGTGGTTTTTACATGGTCTGAAGTGGCCAGCTGCACCATTCTTGTCAGTTAAATTTGTAATGTAATCTTCTCTTGTCTGTTCTTCTGCCTTCTCATAGCCAGGACTTTAAAGCTTATTCCCATGTATGTACCATCTTGAATGAACAGTCTCATCAATACTGTTCTTTCCACATCTCTTGCAATATCACTTACTTCTGTCAAGACCAGGAAATAGAATAATCTCGTTTCAGTCACTTTCATGGCAAACACAGCTCTACTTTTGTTAGTCCAAAACATCTGCAGTCATGCTTCTTAGCACACTGTTTCTTCACAAGTCTTTTTGGATTGAATGCTCCTTCCTGAAGGTTTCCTGCCTTTTCTTCCAAGCTCCTCGGTTTGTGGGTCCAGTGCCAAAGCCAGCATTACATCAGATGTTGTGTTCACTACATTTAACATCTAGTTTATAGAGAAAGAGAGAATGCTTCAGCAGAAAATGTGTTATTTTTAACTTTTATTTATTTCTTTGCAGTGAGGATCTCAGGCGTTGGTTTCTTCAACAAGAAATGGATCTCTTGCGATACCGCTTCAATGAACTAACTGACAGTTTAACACAGAAATTCCTGGAACACGTTAACTTATCATTTGAAGCTGTAAGTATGTTATTTTCTGCATTTGTGTTACGTTGGATGTGCCTGTTGTTTTTTTAAAATTCTCATTATGACAGTTTCAGTACTTCTGTTTAAAAAACAAAATGTAGAGTTTTGGGTTTAAAAACCCAACCACACAGAACTTCTGAACCTGGAGAATATGGTGTGCATGCCACAGAAACAAGGAGTAAGTGATGTAATTATGTGCTGCAACAAGAGAAGCTGGGTCTGCTTACAAAGGTAAGTTAACAGCGTTTACAGAATCTGATGGGTATTTTTGAATAAAGATTCTGGGAGGGTTAGATCTAGTCTGTGTTCTACAGGTGTGGCATTTGTATGTCCATCAGGGCAAATAACACTCAGGTCACAATTACCTTGCTTTCATTTATGTGTAAGTGGTGAATTGTTTTATAATTCATCTTTAAGAGTTTCAGTGATAAGAACGCAATGGCTATGTTTTATTCTAACCTGAAGTATATGTGCAATCCATTCTCATCAGTTTACTGAACTTAGTTGGAAATTAGTTTTGGTTAATGTATGTCTTTATTCATAAACTTTACTCTAGAAGCTTTGCAATCTACTAACTACTCTTACGATGCTGGCTTCTTGCTATAGTAACCAAGGCAAACCACAGTGACCTGGGGACTGTGATCATCCTGTATGGGTTGCTCAAGAGCATAACTTACTGCGTAGTTGTCACTGTGGGTTATAACCAGTAGATTTCTACTTTGCAAGTATATTTTTGACACATGTTTCCATGTTTGTATGTTTCCACATGCTAAAAATCATTTCAGTGCTGCTTGTTTGTGCACCTTATGTGAGTTATTGCAGCTATAGATGTGTAACCGAGAAAGTGAGTTAGCTTAAAAAAACCCTAAACCAAGCTGGTATTAGATATGGTAGTTAAAAATTGCCTGCTGTGTTGAAGGATTTATGTGTAATTTTAAAAGACATTATGTACAATTAAATAACAGGTTTATTGTTACATGTATGTGTGTGTATAAAGTCTATGTAAGTTCTGATCTTTTCACTCACTAGACTATTTGATTTTGGCCTATTAAATACATGCTGAGGAGAATGCACGATGTAAGTTGGGTCCAAAATTCTGTAAATGTTCTTACTCCACAGGTGTTGCTTTCTCATTAGAACTTAGATTCAAAGCTTTTTCCCCTTTTAACTTAAACTCATTCTAATTCCTTACCAATTTATGAAAAACCTTGAGAATACCAAAACTGTGTAGTCAAACAACTGTTGGTTTTGAGATGCTTTAAGGATATTACAAATGAGTTCCTGCTGTTATATACCGCTTTTTTTGTCTGAGTGGATTAACTGAAAATGCCTTTTGCAGTTTTGGCATCAATTATTTCAATAAAATTTTGCACTGTGGCTATGAACTGTTTTGTTGGAAAGCTTCAGCTTTGCCTGTAGCTCTCAGAGCAAACTTAATAAAAACTAACGTACAATCATAGCTACTGAAAAAAACCTTTCTTTTAAAATACTGTTTAATTACAAGAACTTAAATATTCTGAAATACGTGACTGACATGCATGAGATGTTCCTGGATTGAAATATCTGTCACTGGTGCCTGTTGATGGGGAAGGTGATTTGTGCAGTGTTGAGAATGAATTTGTCTGGCAAAACAGTAACACACACGCTTTCCTGGGTCTTCGAGAGACTATTAGAAATGTCATTCTTTGGTTCAACAGACCTTTCAGCAAGCACTATGGTTGTGGAGCTATATTTCCATTGCTTATTCCCCAGTCTCATATTGTCCTGTCACAGTTTCAGCATTCAGCCTTGTGAGAATAAATTAATGTTTGCAGGTTGCTGGAAATAGTTAGTGGTATGGATTGGTTCTGTGCTATTGAATGTGCCTTCAGCATGTCAAAATGATTAAGAAGTTATTGCTTTCCTACGCCTGTAGGAAAAAGCATCATTTCATTGAAAATCTACTTCCCTGCTTCTACTTCCCCCCGCTTCCAATTCCAGTGGGAATTTAAGCAAAACTAATCCCTCCTTGAATGATCAGGTATAAAACATTTGAATACTACTAAGGAATTCCATATGTGTCTGAAACAGGTGTAAACTCTATGGTGCAGTGTAGGGGCCACTAAAACTAAGGCTACTATAAAAGCAATATTCTTTTTCTCAATGTTGTATTTGTAAAAGGCTTTCTAAAGGAAATGAAGACCAGCTATACTCTTTATGCTTCTCTATTAGAAGTTACAAGTTTCATGCCTTATTGTGCATACATGAAGATAGAAATCAAACTTTGTGCTACACCTCTTAGGAAAGGGGATGGTCTTCAGGAAAAGGAGTTAGTTCTGATATTACAGTTTGGTTTCTGTATTGGTAAGCAGATAGAAATTTTACTGTGGGATTTTACTTGCTGAAGATATCCTAAGAAAGTTAGTGAAATTTCCTTAAAGAGAAAATGGGTGCCTTACACTTCCTAGATAATGGTTCTGCATTTCAGAATTGTAATCTGAGATAGGCCAGAGCCGCTGAAGTTGAGACCACAATGTAGACCGGCACAGCTGTGTCTCCAGTTAACAATTCTAAGAACCAATGTAAGAAGCAGTTCTCAATATTTAATAAAAGAACTGGTAATATATATTATTTTTTTTTTTTTTTTTTGTGGGAAGGAGGAATAAGTGGATGACTTTGTACAGTTCTGTCACACTTGTCTTCATGTACAGCACCAACAACGTGAACTGAACAGTGACGTATCTGTCACTTCTTTTCATGTTTGCTCGCATGTGTGTGAGATGTATTCATATAATTTTTGCAGGGGTTTTGCAGACTAATTATTGAGATTTTGTGTATCATGGCTTGAAAGTTACTGCTTTATAGAATCAAAAAGTCTTCAATCCCACTCGGGGATAATGTTTAAACAGCTGTTAAGATATTTCTTTCTTTGAAGACTTTAGCACTAAAGGTCTTATTTAGCAACTTTTTGGGAAGATTAAAGTCAGCAACTAGAAGAAAAAAAATACTGGACTTTTTGAATTTTTTATATGACAGCCATCTGAGGAGAGTTTGAAATGATAGTAGGTCTGATCTCATGATTAAAGAGAATTTTAATCAAAGAGCAAGAGCTTTCTGAAACTAAGAATAGAAATTAAATTTAATGAAAATGAATGTTTTAATTTATATAATAGGATTTCTTACGTCCTGTGACTGACATCTATATTGCTGATGGAGCGAAATACATGGCAAAGGGTTTAGTAAAATAAGTAAATACTTGCTCTGGGGAGTTTTACCCGATTATAAAGATGCCCCTTATTTTCCAAAGGAAGGCTGTAAACTGTTTAAAGTATTCAGATTGAAGATGATGACTTCAGTGTAATGAATTTGTGTTTGAACATGTGTAGGATTATTATAATTCACATTTTTTTGCAATGTTTAAAAATATGCTTCTCTACATTTAGTATAAATTATAGAAATTTGAAGCTCAGGTATGTTCTTAGCTGAAATATTTTTACGAAGCTGTCACCAGATTGAGTTAGTCCATTTGCAGCATTTCTGTGAGAAGCCTCTGGAACCTGGACTTTCTGAAAGAAAAAAAAAAGGAATTTTGCTTTGAGTTTATATTTGAAACACTTTTTTTAAGTATTAACAGGTAGATTGCATTTTAATCACCTGCAGGAAATAGCTTTGACCAATCTCTTTCCTGGCAAGTGTGGAAGACGCCTGGACAGGCGCTGCTCAGCCTACTGGAACATTCGTTAGGTGCTCAAAATTTTACAGTACTCTGAAGTATTAGTGTTTATATTATGCCAAATTCATGCCAGCATAGGCAAGACGAAGAGTGTGTGATATTGAATGTAATGTCAAGAAAAGAAGAGGGTTGAAGGAAAGCAAGAATAAAAGTGGGGGAAAAAATTCTTGCTTTCTTTTTTTAAATTTTTTTTTTATTTATTGTGGTGGTGAACTGTTAATTGTAACTGTATCATAATATGAAATTACAGCCTCATGAATGTATGGGTTTCCTTTCTTGCAACTTCTTGTACCTTTTTAATTATTTACGCCTTTATTTAGATGCTGATAGAGATGCCTGTAAACTGTTACTAAGATTGGGACTCAGCTGGAGCCTTTGACAACTGATATTCTCCCAGTTAGTTGGAAGTGGTAGCAAGGGGGAAAGTTACATAAATGTCAGTAGTCTTTTCCTTTGGAGTAAGCATAGGTATGTTATGTTGTGTAAGATGAGGTTGTCAGGTCACTGGTGGCAAGGACTGAGATTGTGCCCAAGAATAGAGACTGATGAGGGTTTGAAATTTTACTATTACTTTTCTGTTTTAGGAAATAATATTTTGATAGGTATTTACTAGCTTGTTTAAAATACAGTTTTCTTAGAGCAGTGTCACCTAACCGATAGCCAGTCGTGGGGTATTTCTCTTGATGTTACCTGTTGCCTGAGGAAACAGTTTTTTGAATGATGCTTGCTTCATGTTAGTTAAAATGCTTCTGTCTTGCAAAAAGCATCTAGTTGTTCAGCTTAGAGCATTAGACTTACAGAAAGTTTAGAAAACATTCTCTTCAGTAATTCTGCACTTTCCTTGTTCAGTAAAGCTTATTTTTATCCTTATTTGACACTTTAATTTCTGGACCTCGGTCTATAATACTGTCTTCAGTAATACTTCATAGATGGCTTGTTGTCAGGTGTCCACCAAATTCTGGGGAACTGCTTAAGGGACTGGATAGCAGTCTTGCCTCAAAACTAAGCTGTGATGTGAGAGTTCCCTGCTTTTGATGTGTCCTTGTCCTGAAATAAGCGCTACATTGCCTTTCTTGACACTTTAATATAGGGCATTCAATATAAGATGATGATTCTGGTGTATAAGTGTTTCAAAAAATTTTTTTTTTTGTAATATGAAACATTTACTAATCTGTTCCCTGTTTCTAAAGCTTGCTTATTTTTAATCTATATTTTGAGAGTATTTCCCCTGGTATGTTGAATGGTTTTCTATAATAGTAACAGGAAAATTGTGGAAAGGTTCTGAGGGTCTTTCAGAATGATTTCAGTCTATTCTATATTTGGGGATAAAAAAAAGAGTTTTAAGGGATAATGCTGTCATCATCCAGATAAATACTTAAGCTTTTTATGTTATGACATGTAGTTTTCAGCTCTGAAGGCACATTAAATAGTCTGTGTGCAAAGTCAGTCACATAAGGAGCACAGGAAATCCTTAAGCAGTACTCAAGAGAACTAAATGCTGACATTTAAGGTGACAGAGCCCATCAAAGAGAATATGCAAACACAGGTGTACAGCTGAGATTTACATCAATTCGGGAGATTAAAGCATTAAAATCTTACTATAAATGAGTAATTACAGCAATGATGCCTGACAGTTTCTGGCAGTAAAAGCCACTAATATAGATTTTTAAGATATTTAAAGGGAAATCTAATGACTATTTTAAATATTATAGTTAATAGAGAAAATATTTTAACCTCTTACTGAAGTAAAGTTCTTCAGTATATGAAGGAATTGTATGAAGTAAATGGTTTTACAGGTAAGTGACACTCAGCTTTAACTAGAAAGTTAGTTTTTTTCTTGCCACAAGCTGTGGGCATCTGATGTTTTCCTTTGTTTTAGTTAGGAGTGCCTGATTTTATTTCTGCCAGATTGTGATATGAGACCTGTTTCGAGTCAGTTAACATTATGCCCAAGCCCCATTTTTTAATGTAATTTTATCAGTGAGATTGGCTGCCTGTGTAGTTTTCCGCATGCCCTGCTATGGATGTACCACCTGTTTATCCCCCTGTTCCTACTCAACCTTTTCACTTCTCCTTTTCCCTTTTTATTTGTAGCTGGTTATACATGCCCATATCAAAAGCCCTTGAGTGATTACACTTACTGTTTGTTATAGTAATGCTGTTAGACCTTCATGGTGTGAGATAAATCCTAGTTTATTGGTTTGATGTTCTGATAGCATTTTTGATGTAATCAGAGTATTTATGACAAGTGCCACAAGTTGTTATTAAAAAGCTTTCAGTGTGTCTTCAGTTTGAGGAAAACTGCAAGATACCTGGATCACTGATGTTCCTAGGAATTCCTGAATTAAGGTGTTGAGCTTCCTATTGTTCACATAGTTGGTCTTACACCTGACACTGGGGAAATAATTAATCATGATGATGATGATGATAACCCGAAGCTATAAAAATAGAGTAAATCTATTCTTTCCTTCGCTCTGTATGATGCTTATCTTTTTTCTTGCCCTTCAAGTCTGTGTCTGTGTCATATTGCACAGTAACTCCTAGATCTTAATCTGGATATTTGCATTCTTCTGAAATATAAATAGGCATCTCTAATATATTCTGCTTCTTTCAGCAGTTGTTTTAAGATATTTAGGAAAAGTGGTGACAGAATTCTCTTTAGAATTTTATTTACACTTTCTTTTTCTTCTAATGCGTTGTAGCATTAAAGGAGAAATTGGGTCAGAAGTTGCCTAGTCATACTGGTATCTTACCTTTGCTCAGTAGTTAGAAGTGGAGTCCCCTGGACTGGCAACTAACTTGCTAGTTACTGTAAATTAGTATTTGGAATAATCTTTCCTTAAAAGGAAACTCTATTAGCAGAAGTCTAAATTATCTTTCTTTTCATTCCTTGTGAATTTAACGTCTTTCAGTGAATTTGGCTTTTTCCTCAGCTGTTGCTCAATCCTTCTGTTCCCTAAAATGACAGTGAACGTAACTTCTCTCTTCATTGCCTTTTCATAGAAGTTTTCTTGTAGGAACTGTCACTTATCTAATTCATTTTTAGATAACTGCCACATACTCCAGGACCTTCAACTTCTAATTCCTGGAATAGGTCTGCCGTGCTCATTCTGCTGTTCTCTCCTGTTTCTCAAATCAGTCTAGGCTGCCTCCTCGTATCACAAAGTAACCCTCTAACTTACCCATCTCAGTATCTTGCATTCCTACTTCCTGTATAGAGATCTCAACAGAACAGGTGCCTAATTTTACTCTTAAATTCTGGGAGTTTCTTCCTTGCCATAGTCTGCTTCAGTGAAACTGATAATGCAGTTAGGCTGTTCATAATCTTTCCTTTGACAACATTTAAATTTTGAAGAAAGTTTAACAATTCACTGTTTTCTTTTAACTTTACTCTTTCTGTGTTCTGTTTCTGTGGTGAGGGCAATAGGATTCAGTTCTTCAAATTTTCGTCTTTTTCATGGATGTGTGATGTGGCCTCAACCCTCACCTGATAGCTAAAAACTTCTTTTGCTAGTAGCTCTTTGTTTTCAGTTAGTTTTATCTTTCCCATTTTCCTTTTTGGGTGTTCTCCTAGTTTCTGTTCAGTATTGCAAAGCTGTACTTTTCCTTAGAACAACATTTACTTTTTGTTACTGTCAGAAATATCTAATCTGAAGCCCTCAATCTTGAGTTTCAGCCTTTTGTCTGCTTTGATTTGCATAATTTTAGCTGTCCAAGACATACCACTTGTTCTTAGGCATCAAGTCAAAGATCTGTTCTTTCAGCATCTGCAGCTGAAGGTTTCTGTATGTCGCAAATACATCTTGTGTTGATTTGGAAGGTCCAGTGAATTTCTGCTTCCTTTCTACTTGGTTCTTGTGAATACCTGCCATGGATTTTCTTCATCTTAACCAGTCAGACTTTGTCTCTCTCTTGGGGAGTGTTCAAAGGTCTCCTTTTCGTGTGGACCCAAATGTTCTGTGGTTGCTTTCAAAATGCTGTTTATTTCTTCTCTTTTTCTGCCTTTGACTCTTTCAATAGCACTTTGAAGATGACAGCTGTTTCGTTTGCCTTGTGCATGAAAACTTGACACCTTTGCTTGCCCAGTCGCTGGCACCTGTATACTCATTTATGTCCCACAATGGTGGTCATCATTCTGCTGCTTTACTTTCCGTGTAACTTCTTCTTCCTAATGTCAAACCTAATTCTACCTTCCAGTAACTCGAATCTATTTCTTCATGTTCTTATCCACTAAAGGGTGTTTTTTGTTGTTTTTTTCTTGTTTGTTTGTTGTTTTTTTTTTTCTTCCTCTTTTTATTTGCATTCTACTTATACGATAGGCTAATCATTCTTTCTTGTTGTTTCTTCTTTTAGCCTTTCTTTGTGTGTGGTGATTTGTCATTTTTCTGGGTGTCTTTTGACATTTTTTAGTGGGGCAACATCTTTATTTTTTAAGTGCAGTGTCAGCTAGTCAGAATATTCCATCTGAACCATTACCAATTCTACGATGACATTCAGATTAAATTAATGTATTCTTTGTGTTCTTCCCCCTCTCCCAGATAGTATGGTATAGTGACTCCCAAGCCAGAGATGGAGAGGTTGCACAACTGCTTTTCTCAGCATTCCTGGTTAGTCAGCTTTTCCTTTGTTTGTACAGAACTGGCTCAGATATAAAAACTTGAAGTGTCTCTGCTGAAATGCAGTCTTCAGTTTCAGACTAGATTCTCTTGCCTGATCCCATTCTCTAGAGCCTTTGCAGTGTCCCCAGCCTCATAGCATTTAAATATGTAATCTGCTCCTATTTTAATATGCAGGTTAGGAACTAAAATGTTAAATTTTAGTTTAAAATTAAATAATTGTGGAACTTAGCTTAGTATGGCCTTCTAATTTTCAGTTAAATTCTTGGATGCATGGCTTTTCCAATTGGTTTTGCACCCAGGTTATAGCAAATTCAGTGGAACTATTTGGTCATTTTCATGTGAAAGTGTTTTATGAGAGTGGCTTTACAGGCTTTTGACACAATATGACACCTACTTTTTTCCCTATCCCTGAGGTCTGTTGCACTATCATAAAGGCAGTGAGAGTGGCTTAACACAATTTGGTTTTTGACAGATCTGTGTGGGCTGTTAGTTGTCTCCTGTGTTTTTTCTTAAGTGCTAACAGATGCATTGATTTCTTGCTGTACCTCTGCAGGAATTTAACCTGATATCCTGGAATGTGCGGTGGAATAGAATGTGAAGTTTTATCCTAATCTGTTTTTCGGTGATGTTCTGGTCATCATCTTGACCGCTCTGATATCCTGTGATCTTTCCTTCATTTTCAGACTGTTCATTCCTTAAAATAGACGCATTTCCTCTTTGCTGCTTCCACAAGAAATTAAAATTAATGCTTTTTATCATGTCTTTATCTGTGGTATAAAGATGATGTATAATTGAATTTAGATTCCCTGCAATGCTTCTGTTCTTTTATCTTTCTGCAGTGTGCAGAAGAAATAAGCTTCAAAGTGCAGTATATTTCTTAAATACATCTTTCTGTGTTGCTGTTTTCTCTCCACAAAGCATAAAAAAATAGTGTTTAAATTAGCTTAGAACTTCTTCACCTCTGAAAACTCTTGAAATTTAAAAGAATATTACAACTTCTTTATAACTTCTAGGTTAGATACCTTATGTTTGGGTAACTGCCAGTTGTTGCAAAATTAACCATCTTAATTTTTTTAAATGCTGTTGTGAGTCACATTATCTTAATAAAGTGCTTTGGACCGTAGTAATGGGGAATAAACAGCAGATGGGAATAGTCAGTTGGGGGAGCTAATGCTCTGTAGTGCATCTTACCAGCATCTGAGACGAAAGAATAAGAACTGCAAAATGAAAGGGAAGAGCAAAATGCATTAGTGATAATTTTTTTTTTTCCACAGAAGCTCTTTGATGTTGCAGTTGAAGTGCTCTTCTAGCAGCTTTAAGCAGTAGAAATTAAACTTCTTTCATTTCCATTTTTATGATCAGAGCACTCCTATGAGAGACTTTCTGATATTACTATTACGCTTTCTTCCAAAGCATTTATCTCAGTAGTGGGGCAGTTGTATAAATATTTGTAGGTTAGCTGCTTGGAAAAAAAATGTTTGATGGCTGCCTTTATTAGGTGTGGAAGATCCTAAAGTCAGATTTGGATTAATGAGGATGGGACTAGTTGGTGTTTTTTAGGAAGGACAGATATGGGTGAAAGAAAATACTCAATATTGTGTCTAGCCACTAAAAGGCTGTGGCTATAATTATTCATTTTGGTGCCAGGTGTATAAACCAAAATGTTCTCGTTGGGTTTATGGATTTTTGTTTCATAAGCATGAAGTAATATTTTTTTCCCTTCCCAAACAGGATGGGGTAAAATGCTTAAAAGTGGAAACAGTCTGCAACTGAATTTTACTATGTTTAAACTTAAACCAAACCAAAGCAGTAATTATATCCAAGTAGGTTGCTCTTTACATTTGTTAAGGAAATGGTTCTGAATTTTATCTTGGTTTCCAACTGCTTGAATCTTACATTTGTCCCCTTGCTTGAAAACCAATGATGCTTGTCTTAGAGGTGGCAGCAAAGGTCAGAAGTGATGCATATCTAAGTGGGAAATAGTGCCTTACTGTCAAAGTAAAAATATGTATTCTATCACATAGCTCCACGCTTGAAGTCATAATAGAAACGAAATTGTATGTGGAAAGACTTAGAAGTAGGGTGGGTTTTTTTTTGTGTTCTTTTTTATTTGTTTGATTTTTTTAAATGCTAGAGTTTGTCCATTAAGACAGTGAAACATGTACACCATTAGTGCTTTTACAAATGTAACATGTTACTCTTGTCCTAGAGAACTTAAAGGAAGTAATAAATTCCTCACTCAAGTTTCAGGAGATAGATTTAAGTGAAACCAGGCAGGGGCTTTGTCTCAGAATTGACTGTTCCTTTTTCAAAATGGTTTTTTGTTCCATATAAAGAAAAGCTCACACTGATATCTAGGTTTGTGGCTACCTCTTACAGTTGACTGTAGTTATTGGGAAGAAAATCCTAGGGAGAACTCTTTCCTCAGAAGCATTAGCAGCGTGGGAATCCAGTTCAACCAGTACATCGTACTCTTCAGGTCATTGTACTGCAGTCTGAGGATTTGGTAGGCCATCTGGCAGATCTGTTTGCAAAGTAACATCTTCTGCAAAGCAGTGTCATTAACTGGCTGCAACCCAGAATAATTGGGTTGGTTGCAAAGCAACCTGAGTATTCTAGTGAGTGAACATTGTGAGCAATGGGTAGATGGGGTGAGGTTTGATTAAAACATTTAAGCTTAAAATGAATTATAATATTTTCTTACAGACTTTCAAAATAAAGCTCAATTTGCAGGAGAATATATAAACACATCTCATTAGGAGGGAGAAATGTTGGCTGGAAGGAGTAGAGAACATGCGCTTGCCATTTTTATTTTTGTGCACTGTTAGAATGGATGAGAACAGGTCTCTTTATCCTTCTCTAATGGATCTTTGAACTGTAAACATGACTTTGTTATTAGTAATGGAGAAAACTAACATTTTGCTACAGTGATTCTAGTTGCATGTATTTATTTGCACATATGGTGTTGGTGATGTTGTATAAAATTGTGAAATTAAGCAGTAGATGTGATTGAAGAATATATAGCTACTGGGGATGTCCCTTTTCACCTTCATAAACATAATGAACAACAGTTTGTAAATGATGCAAAATGCTAATTAAAAGTTTTAATATGGTAATCATCTTGTTTTGATTAGAAACAGATTCTGATTATCTGTAGAAGTCTAAATGGACCTTTAGAAGATAGCTCTTGCTGCTTAAAATTGACTTGTGAACTAAAGTAAAACTAAACTAAAACACAAACTGTACGGTTACTTATGCCCCCTTTAACGCACTAGACTACTATGATTCTTACTAAATAGCTTTGAGCAGTTTGTCGTTTGAGTTACAGTGGACTCTAAAGGTCCTATTTAAGGTTGAATCTTTCTGTGCTGGGGGCTATACACACTTTTTGTGGCTTAAAGTATATTCTCTTCCTGCTTTGAAAAAGTGAACTTGCCTTGAAACAAAAATTTCAAAAAAGACTGCAATACAAATGAGATGATTAATAAAACCATGCTGAAAACAACCAGACAACATTTGGAATACAGTCTGAATCCTGATGCAGATGTTCTGCTATAACCCTGGATTTCTAAAGTAATATGAAGCAGCAGCTGTACCAGAAATGCAGTGGATAATGGGTATCTTGTACACCACATTCTTCAGCTTTCAACAGAAGAGGTGGGAAGGGCATCCACACTTCTTGTGTGATCATGTGTTCTAGCACTTCGTAGTTGACCAGGTCGCACTTGACTGGTTTTTATCTAGTGGCTTGGAAATGGTGAAAGAAGAGCAACTCCTAACATGATCCTTGTAGATCCTCAGTTCTTAGCAATCAGTAATTTTGAATTCCTGGAAGAAACGTGGTAAAGACAAGGAGAATGGTGTCATTGAGTGTCAACATTTTCTGTAAATATTTCTGACGTTCTTTTGGGGCATAAGGAAAGAGAAAATTGAGAAATCAATAGAGTGTTTTGTAAAATGATGTCCATATGTTGTTCAAGAAGAAAATGAATTCTTTGGATAATGAAGGCATTAAGTTCTTTTGTAGTAGTTAAGGTTAAGAATGTTTCGAAAATGAAGTTATTCCTCACATTGCAGTGAACGCAGACAGTAACTTCGGAAATGTCTATATTGTTCCTTAGTACATCAGCATAAAAGCTGATAGGATAGTTTGTGGAGGATGTAATTACACTGCAAGTAGAATTTACTAGCTGCTGTTTTGGACATAAGCTTTATAAAATGGTCTGCAAACATTGAAATACTCTTCCCTGCTAATCCTGGGATTGAATCTAGAGAAACATTTGTTAATAAGTTTCTGCAAAATTGGGTCTGATGTTAGCATCCTTATTTGTGAATGGAAGAAAACTTGTTGACCTATTTCTTATAAGGATCTTCCATTAGCTCTTCAGTTATGTGTGACTTAATATGTATGTAATGTAATATGTATTTAAAGTAATCTGTAATAATTGTTTTGTTTAACTTCCTTTTTCATGGATGTAGGGGAAAGTTTGTCAGGAATATAGGAAACTGGACCTGTGTCTCTCAGTTTTCTCTTTGGTTATGATAACCTTGAATTAGCTGCATAGTTGAGGAAGATCCATAAATCGTCCTTTCCTTGCCGACTCCTGACTTTAAAAAAAGCCCAAACAACATTTCAGTCGATGGATAAGAATACATAATATTCCAACTACAGCCCTTTATGTTTTTAAGGGATGCCAGCAACTTGAACTTGAGCTAAAATAGTAAGTTGTTGTACCATGGGAAATAGAATTTTCTTCTTAATTCATTGCGCCTGGCTTAAAAGGAATTGATATCTCTTAAGAAGAGTCATCAGATTTTTGAACCTCTGAAATGTTTTAAAGTCTATCCCTGCTTTTAACTGGTAGGACAGCTGGGAATGATGTGCTTTCCTAATCAAGCTAGTATTTGTTAACTGGCTGAATACATTTTAAATTTATATTCTTAAATTTAATGATATCTAAGTTAATACTTTTGTAGTCTTGTTCTAGCTTAGTTTGTACCGTGATGTGTGACAATGGAGAAGATTGATTAGAAAATGACTGTTTTGTCTGTTTCATACTTAGAATGGAAATACAGTGTAGTACTGAGATACTGATGCCATGCCTTTTTGAGAAGGGTGCTTTGCCACTTGCATACCAGCTGCTCGGTAACTAAAAGCATATTCTAAAGTTCACTTTCTAAGGACACCAGAGATGTGTGCCTGTAAACACCTGAAGCTGAGCCTTGGAAAAGGAAAGGACTTGTGCATTGAGTTCTTGTTCCCTACTGGGAAACCTAGAAACAGCCAAAGTAAGCAGTTGTGCATATATAGTAGTACAATGTGTGCATGCATCTTCATCTCTTCATTAAAACAGAGCAGGGTTATAAAATGTATTTTGAAGTTTTTGGACTGGCCCACTGCCAGTGTTTGTTTAATCAAGCCTTACGTGTTAAATTATGAATATTTTAATCTAAATTTATGTGTCTTTGTGTTTCCGGGACAATTCTGTGATTAAAGATCCATGAATAAACTGCATGTAGAAAGCAAGAAAACTAGAAATAATGCAACTTGTCCCAGATCTGCTTCCTTCCTTTCTTCTTATGCCTTCCCTTTTCATGTCTTGATTTTTTTTTTCCTAATTTCTTGAAGTCTCAAAAACTTACTGAAGTGTTCAATTGTTTCAAGCTACAATACATGACCCACTGTCACTGAAAAGGGAAGTGTTACTTTTTGCTTGTTCAGAGTGAAGGATGACTTGGTGATAAGCAGTTGCAGTTAACTAGACTGGCAACAAATGAGGCAAAACTAGTGAGTTATTTTCTGTGGGGTGAGTTGAGTAAGTTCAGTGTGAAGGGTCAGATGAGCACCAGGTGACACCCTCAGAAGAATTCTGTTTATTTTAGAATCTCCTGTATTTTATCTGGCAAATGTCACTGAGCTCTGTCAAGAGTTACACAGTCTGTTTATCTTTCTGATCTTCATTAGAATCCTAAAAGCTGTCTTTAATTGTGTCTAATTTTTTAATGATTACCGGAATGTGTTCTTGCAGGTGCCATTTTAAAATGAGGTTATTAAATGTACAAACTCTAGCGTTCTTTTTAAAATAAAGGGGGGGAGGGAAAAAATGTTTTTCCAGCTTCCATGAACTAAGTAAAAATGGGGTACATGTTTCATGATGCCCTGTGTGTACAGAGGCACAGGCATGACCTAACTGAAAGCTTGAGTTTGAGTTCACACTGTAAGGAGCTTATTTTCATTGAACTGCACCTTCAGTCAGTTTTACTCAATTTTTCATTAAAATAGTGAAAACCTTAATGCCAATATCAATTATTTTTAATGTTCTGGTCTTTAGAAAAGCAAGTTTTATATTTAAATGCATTCTGGAGTCATCTCCCAGCTTTATTTAGGAGCTAGGAATATCCTTGTTTCTCCTTCCTTTCTCTCCATTAGCTGAAAACATGAAGGCAATGTGAATTTGGTGAAAAGGCAAGGAGCAAAGTGATTGTAGGGCTGCTGAAGGTTTGCCTAACTGTGATAAGGTGCTTGAGGCTGTAAGAAGTGAATTATTTAACAGCTTTATAATATTATTTATTTATAGGATAAATATTGCTTTGCAATATTAACTGTGTTGGTTTAGAAAATACAGTTTCTGATGGAACTGTGTTTTTGGTAACATTGCTCATGATCTTGTCCAAATCTGTAGTCATGATCCATTAACCTGTTCTGCTGGAGGTTTCACCAGGATCATTTTTACCCCAAGAGTGTTAAATTTTTTGCAAGTGGGATGCAAGAAAATCTAAAATCACTGTGACTTTGCATCTGTACAAGATTGGTATGGTCAAATTACTAATAAAGAAGATTCTAGACAGGTTGTGAAGTTTGGAGTCAATATAATTATTTTACATGTATATAAAGAGGTAAAAACACATTGAAATTAAATGTAATAATGAAATGATTTTGTGGATGAAAATGAGCTAATTGGTTTTTGAAAAACAAAGGAATCCTTCCTTTTCCCCCTTCTCATTCTTCCCCAGTATTGCAAGCTTTGTCTGTAAAGCAGTGACTGGATTGTTTTAATGCCTGTCTGTAAAAAAAAAAAAAATAAATAAAATAAAGAATCCTTGGCTTGGTTTCATGTTTTATTTAGTGAGATATCCTAGAAGAAATAATGCAATTGTAACCACTATAGCTATACAGTATGTTTCACTGGTTTTATTTGAAGACAGTTTCATCAATGGTAGGCTGGGCTCTTGTAAGCAATTTCAACTGAGAAAGCATAAACCTGTTACATTTGAAAAATGGAAGTCGCTATTCTGGAATTAAAATGAAAACTTTGGTCTGTACTAGGTGAAAGGCAAGCTTGCAGGCTCATGTGGTGACTTAGATTTATAGTGATTTAAACAAGAAATAGATTATCTGGAAGGAGTAGCAGGGTTTTGGTAGCACTGTGAGAAATTTGTATATAGTTCCTGCATGTCATGTTTGAAAAGCGGGAATCTTTCAAAGACTAACAAAAATGAGATCATTAGTGGGAGTATTTTATAGATAGTGTTTTCTCAAATTATTTACACAAACACATTTAACTGTTTTGATAGAGGTACTTTGTTAAAGAAAAATCTTCTTCATACAGCTTGTTTTTCTCTGAGCATTAGATTTTCACATGTGGAAATAATGCTACTGTGTATTTCCCCTGTCTTCAAAGTTACATTCTTCTGCCTTGGTGGCAGATTTGTTGTTGTTATTTAAAGCTGATTTTCCTGAGAGTACTACAGTTGCATCTAGATCAACATCAAGATGCAGACAGGGTAACCATAAGCCTTCTAGACATCCCTGCCTTGGCCATTTCATATGCATCCATCAAATCACTTTCATAGAGCGGATTTGCTGAACTACTCCTCTAAGTTTGAAGTGAAAGAGTCCTTCCTATGACTTCCAAGAAAAGTGGGGCTTTGTTTTGTTTCATTTTCTTGGTCTTTGAATTGAGAAGAAGGAAAAAAGTTTTAAATGCCTATTTAACTGCATAGAAGTGTTGGTCAATAAATTAGGTATTCTGTTCCATTCAGAAAAGAAACTGAACTGTTTATGCTCATCCCTTTCCGTGCAGATGAATGACGCTGAGTGTCTGTTTTATCTTGTGTTTGGAGTCTGGGTGGGTATCTAACGCATATGATTGCCTCACCTTGGTTGCTGACAAGTCTCTAAAAGCTTGTCTTGGCTGCAGCTTTGTATCACCTCTCCATAGTTATTGGGGCACCATCACACAGTGTGTTATGCTTTGGTGACATCTGTGTCCATCTGTATTTTGGGAAGGTAATCTCTGTTTCTTAACATGTAATCCCTTTCAGTCAGGGACTACTTCCATTGTATTTCATCAAGAACATATTGTGCAAATATGCAAGACTGTTGTTGCATGTAGTTATGGTACTAGATATCACTGGTGGATTACCAGCCTGTATGATCTGTTTTATCAGAATAGATTACTTAAAATTTTTTAATTCTTTTTTTAATTTAGTACTTTTTTCAGGCTTTAAAGCTTGATCTTAATTATGATCTAAAGCAGAACAAATTGGTTCCAAATGTTGTTGTTGTTGTTTTCCTTTGTATAAAACCCTAAAATGATTTATTGACTAGTAAAATCATTACAATGTACTAATTTTTTGTGGCTTTTCTGCTGTATTTGGTGTGCTATTAAGTAGTAAAAAAGCATAACATATATAGTTATGTATGTGCAGTATTTTAAGTGTTTATATTATGAAGTGTAGCATTATCTGTGATTTTTGCAAGCTAGAAATTTTGGCTTAAGTAGTTCAAGTTGTTAAATTGGAGTACTGCTGGTTAACTTGCCCATTTCAAGAACTGGAAAAGCATTCACGTTTATAGAACAAGAATTATACCATAGATGACATGTTGTGGTTTTTTGGTCCTGTTGTTGTTTGGTTGTTTTTTTTTTTGTTTGTTTGTTTTTTAAAGTCTGGATTTAAAAATGAGCTGAAACTGATGTTTTTGTCAAAAATCTGACCAAGTTGTGTATGTCCTTACTGACTGCCATTGAGTCATCATGCTTTATTTCAATGCATACAGTGAATCTAGATGTGAGCAGAGTTTATCACAAGTTTTATTTTGTGGCTTTTAAAAGGCTGACTTTTAAAAAATACAGTTTTGTGTTAATGCTTAAAATTATTATATTTTAAAATCTGCACTACGGCTTAAGAAGGAAGGTTATTTAACACTATTGACCACTAGTGTTTTGCTGGTTTCTGCTTAATCAGTTATTAGTGATCACTCACTGAATATGTAATTCTTTTTCCCTTGTCAACTAAAAGGATGGTATGTTCACAGATTAAGTAATCTTTTAGTTTGTGTTAATTAAAAAAAAATAAAGCCTTATTCTGAAGTATTTCAGCAGTTTTAAAACAAGCTCTTAATTTTAGATTAGTGAAGATATGAAAAATGAATTGGCAAATGAGCTGCTTGCATCAACCCCTGGCTTCACTATGACTAAAGTAAAAGAACAAATGTTCTATAAGGTAAGTATAAACTACTAAGTTCCACAGATTTGCACTCATTCTTTTTCAGTTAAACTTGGAGTTAAGTTTGCATAATACTATTGCTCACAGTTAATCTCTCAACTGAGGTTGAGAAATAAGAGTTTCCTTCCTTTATGTCTATATAAGGGTAGAGGGAGGGACTCGGAGCTTTGAACTACCATTACTGTCTTCTGTCCTTTTCTGCCATCACTTGCCTTTCACCACAGAAATGGTCTTAAGTTTTAATGTTTCCTGGACAATTGACTTAACTTGCCTGGCTGACAGACCATTCAGTTTGGAGGCATTCTCAAACTTCTGTTGCTGAAAGTAGGTTTGGGCTGATTGTATTATTCTGAAGGTTTTTTTGCAATAGAGCAAAGAGAGAGGAAGTAACTGTCTAATGGAAACCCCTGATTCTTTTTTGGACTGAAGTTGGTTGGGTTCCAGATCTACTTCCAAGATATGTAGCTTTACATGAGTAAAATATTTCAAGATGCCTGAAACAGAAGGCCACCAGAAGGCCATTTTCAAATATCAAATCAGTAAATGATGCAAAGCTACATAATTGAGCTAATAATCATAGACACAAGCTTTAAGATAGCTTATTTTGCCTAGCTGCATGACTTTCTGCAGGTAAACAATTTTTCCACCAAAATAATGATCAGCTATTCCAAAGGCAACACTTAATTTCAAACTCTTTACATTTTGCCTGGGTAGAGTGCTAAAAGACAGAGAATGACTTAAAGCTGTACTGGTCCACCTTGAATCTTAGGGTTGTAAAATTGTTACTGTGTTATTTTGCTATTCTACAATGTGGGGTTTTCTTCTTTCTTAGGTTGGACTTGCAGATGCTGTGGATCTGTTTAGAGCCAGAAGAGTGTTTATTAAAGACGGCTTTGCATATGTGCCACTTAAGGATATCGATGCAATTGTTTTGAATAACTACAGAACAAAGTTATCTAAAGCACTGGCAGTAAGTCTGATACTGATTTTTACAACTTTTGTTACATTGTTTACTGACACTCTTGGACAGAGACCTTTTTGGTTTTTAAATTTATCTGTTTCCTTCTGAAGAATACCAGAAACCCTGTCAAAACTGCTGGCAACGACTGAAAATTTTGTTATGAGCTGGAGGTTTGTTCCTTTTAAACGGAATTTAGCATATGATGTGCATGGTACATAAATTTCTAGAGGATTTTGAAATTGTTTCCCACATAGAGAGTAACATGACTTTTCATTCAAAATATTAGCCCCATACACACAACTGTGTTTTCTCTTTCAGTGTTTTCTTGCACAACATTTTGCAACATTGGTTTTGTTGAAACAAGCAAAATACTGGTTTGTGGTTTGTTTTGTTTTCTTTCTTGGTTTTTGTTTTTTTATTTTCTTAGATCTAAAACAAGGGTAAGTTAGAACATGTCGGAAAAAATGAAGTCTTCATTATAGGAATGCTTCAGGTATCAAATCTAGTTAGGACACATAGTAAATACTGTATGTGAGTGTTCTGTCAGTAATTTGGTGATGAATTTAGGAAATGCTAATTTTACAATCTGAGACTCTTCACAGGGTTTAAAAGTTGGTGATCATGTCGAATGCACAAAACTTTAGTCCTAAGATATATGGAATTGAGAAATATGAAGGCAGTTCAGATTGCTTTTAAAAAATATTTTTAAAAGCCTTAGATTGCCATGCCATGTTAATATCAAGGTTGGCCACGAGCGTTTAGTAAACAAACACTCTGAAGTAAAAAGGCATTCCTTTAAGAAGCTGCCAGTATGCTAATTTTATAATTTTTCAATTTTGAATATAACTGGAGTCTATAAAATTATTTAATGTGCGGTGAAAAATCATGGTACTCTTATGTGAACATTTCCATTAGTACTCTTTAATACAGCTGCAACTAGAGACATCTTATTTCAGCTGATGCATAATCTTATTGCTGAAATCTGATAATACTTGTGTAGGATTTAAAAGCAATGAATGTATTCTGTAGAATTATGTCTCGGTACGCAGGTTATCTGCATCTATTTAAAATACTTTTGGGGAGGTTCTGGAATTTACCTGTTGTGTGAGTATTTGTTGTATAGTTTAAGCGGGGAAGTGTGAAAACCAGGAGAAACTGCAATGAGTTGTCTATCTGACTTTTCACTTGGAGGAAAAATCTGCAGCTTTTTTTACAAACTCATACTATCCTTATAATTTTGTATAAACCAGATTACTTTGTTAAGCCAATAGCTGCTTTATAGTGAAGGAGTGCTTTATGTTACCCTTTGTGATCAATCAGGGCTTAGAACTCTCTTGCGAGTGTGGGAATCTATCTTCTATAGAACTGCTATGTTTTAAGTCATTGCATTATTTCAGGTTTGCATTAGTTTTTTAGTTTTAACACATATATTTTGCTAATGATAGTTTGCCATATTTTCAGAGTAAGGAATAAAAGATTAGTGGGTTTTGTCCTATTCCAAAGCTCCAACTTGAGGTTGTGGGGACTTGATTTACTAATTTACAAACTAATTTAGTTTGAGAAACCACATTTAATATGCAGTTTCAGCTAATTCTAGCCAGCACAGTGCACTGCTGAGAGATGCTAGGAATATTATTGAGTCTTTTGGAAACAAAGGCTAAAAATCAGAGGTCAATCTAATGTTCTTCTGTTACACCAAACAGGCATAACTGGACTTGAAGGCCTAACTTGGTAGCTGGATAATTGGTGTAGTTTTCACTGGAACGAAACTATAATCATCAATTACTGTCAATTAGTTACTGAAATTCTGAAATTTCTGTGAAACTGTAAGAAAACTTTTTTTTTTTTAAGAAAAGATTGTATATAAGAAATATTTTTAAAATCTAATGATGGTAACTATTGCTGTTCCACAACATTGAAATTAGGATGATAATCTTTAATCTTTTCCTCAGCCTTATCTGAAGAGGCATATTTCTAATGGAAGTTATAACACAGTGGCACATTTCCAGTATTGTTTGTGAAAAGTAATAGTTGAAATACTATTTGCTCTAGGCCTAAGTTCTGCAAGTACAGCTGGTTTAGAAGTGCTTGGTAATGCTTTTGCAGCACATGGATGTTTGTATGTGGCTGCTGTAAAGGAAAAATCAACTAAGAGAAATGTGCTGAATTTCAGGCACTGTGGTAGTATAGAGGTCTTCATGACTTTGCACAGAAGTTGTGCATCATGGCCAGATTTAATTAAGAAGTAATAGACCCTTCGTATTTAATTTGTCTCTTTAATTAATGTATTTGACAACATGACCTCTTTGGTAAGCATTACTTATGTGTGCTTTTGGGAGTATGATTTAGTGTTTTTGCAGCATCTGGCTATTCATGCTTTGTTCTCTGCACTTTCTGATGACCAATCTTTGTTTTATTAGAATTTGAGAATTAAAGATCTTAAGGGTGTGATAAACCAAATTAGGCTTGAATGCTGTTTCTGAAGAAGGGGGTTGTGTCTTCGCAGGGTCATAAATTTAGGCTAAATACTTGTATATTCTATGGGGTAGTTTGACTTTGTCCAGTATTTCTGGCTTTGGCAGTCTCTTACAAGCTTCTAAGGGACAAAATACTTTGAACATAGATAGTAGAAAGGTGGTCTTTCCGTCATGTAGTTTTGAGGAAACTTTTTTTTACAACTCCCATTAGTAGTTCAGTTCTTCAACATTAAAGCAGCTGAGTTTTCCATTGTGGGTTGTTTGTGTGATGTTATTTGTACTGCGATGCCTCTCGGATGTTGTTTGGTGCTATTCCAAGCGATCACACACACAGGTTTTTAGGAGTTATCCCTACTCAGGAATGATTTTATGATTAAGACCTGCCATGTCTTTTTCAAGGTCTTCTGAAGCTGTTACACTTCATGGAAGGATGCTAAAGCTACTCCTAGCATGCAAAAATTTGGGTGGTTGCCTTGCCTTGCTACATTGCTCACTACATTGCAGGCTCATGTTGCCGCCATCCTGCATGTTAGAAGAGGATTCCAACTGGTTTGTAATGAGAGTGAATTGATGTGTTGATACTGAGCTTTCAGAGAACAGTAAATAATTCATAGTGCTGACTTCTGGTTTTAAAAGGAGTTTTATGTTGACACTGACACAAATTCAGTTTAATCAGAGTTATGCTTTAATCGCTTACTAGTCAACAAAGCAGTCATATGTTTCGTTTCATCCTTTAAAAATAAGTTTGACATCTTGACTGGCAATTCCTTGAGGCTCAATGATAGGGGGATTAATACTAGTCAAGCCTTCTTGACAATAGCAAATGCAACTAAAGAAGTTCATTTTATGTACAAAATCAATACTGCAAGGACCTTCTTGCTGTATTCTCTGACCCATTTGATCGTAAATATTTTCCTTTGTGCCATTAATGATGATTAAACTGCAGAAAGCTTAAACATTTTCTGTACTTCATGTAAGTTGTAATATTAGTTCTACAATTGTTTTATAACTTGAAGAAAACTTACACTAATTCAAATTGCATTATATTTTATTCATGAGGGTTTCACTGTGTTTACACTATACCCAAACATTCTGCAGTAATGCTGTGCTGCATTTTGGTAATTTCAGTTGTAGTCACGTAGTGAATTTAGGTTGTGAAATTATTGGCAGTATTGGATTGCCTTTTTTCTGAGGATAATTGTTTTAATTTCCGATTTTTTTGAAACTGGAAGATTTGGCGTAGTGCCATGGTTCAGACCTCGAAGCCTGTATCAGAGCTGTATTGTATTTGGTAATGCGTGAAGCGGGATTGGTCTGGAGAAATTGGAAGTGGGATAGAAGGGGAAGAGGATGGAAGAGGCTCCTTAATCATTGTCTGGGACTGCCCTTTATCAGCAGTGTCCTCAAATAACTGAGAAAATGACTTAATATTATGTCGGTAGTTGTCTGAGTTGTTTGAAGAGGAGTTCTGCCCTGTGTGAGTAACTACTAAGTACTGAAAAACCTGACTCTGGCCTGCCTCCATTAGTGTTTGAATTGACTACATTGAACCATTGCATCAGTCTTATCTTAACAAAAGTTACAGTTCAGAAAATGTCTTGTCCTTAAGTGTTAGTGCTTGTTGAATGTTATGTTTTAAAGCTATAAACAAATGCTTGAGAATGTGTAGATGTCCCTGTGTAGCATGAGTGCTTTTATTGTGGGTTTGAAGAGTTTATTTTACAAAGACGTGTAATTATTGATGATAGCATAACTGAATTTCTCATTCATAGTCTAATGGTGTTTTTTCAGTAGATTTGTCATATTTACGTTTAAATCCAGCCCCTTTTACTGCCATCTTGAGCCTAGCAATTGAAGTAATAATTTGGTTGGTCTTTGACTTATAACTCTACTTTAAAAAGTTGATTTTGTGAAAATCATAGAATCATAGAATGGTTTGGATTGGAAGGGACCTTAAGATCATCTAGTTCCAGCCCCCGTGCCATGGGCAGGGACACCTACTAAACTAGGTTTCTCAAGGCCCTGTCCAGCCTGTCCTTGAACACTGCCAGGGATGGAGCATCCACAACTTCCTTGGGTGACCTGTGCCAGTGTCTTGCCACACTCACAGTAAAGAATTTCCTTCTTGTATCTAACATACATCTCCCCTGTTTTAAGCTTGAACCCATTACCCCTTATCCTGTCACTACAGTCCCCGATGAAGAGTCCCTCCCCAGCATCCCTGTAGGCCTCCTTCAGATACTGGAAGACGCCAGATACTGGAAGGTCTATGTTGAGCCTTCTCTTCTCCAGGCTGAATAGCCCCAACTTCCTCAGCCTGTCTTCATACTGGAGGTGCTTCAGCCCCATTGTCATCCTCGTGGCGCTCCTCTGGACTTGCTCTAACAGCTCCATGTCCTCCTCATGCTGAGGACACCAGAACTGTACACTGTGCTCCAAGTGAGGTCTCATGAGAGCAGAGTAGAGGGGCAGAATATTACAGCAGAACATCATATAGGATTTTAACAGTCTGCAAATTAAAATATTAACTGAACAGAACACAAACTGATACCATAAGAAATCAAGATTCCAGTGTTAATACGTACAATCTTGATAGCTTGTGTTTCTTCTGAATTGAATGCCTACACTTTTTACTTTGCAGTATGATCTTGTGTAATCTGATAAAATGCTTATAAATAAAATTGTTGGGTTTTGAGGATTTAGCAGAAAAAGAAGACTTCACTACTGTTTTCTACTTTTTGTGTGGGTTTTTTTTTGTTGTTGTTTGTTTTGGGTGGTTTTTTTGTTTATTCCTTTCCCTATTTGGGATGTGATCTTCAAAATCATTGGAAATGCGGATCAAGTAAGTTGCTTCTAACTTTACTGATATTTGTAATGATTTGTCTTTTAAAATTAAATATTAGACATATATGCTATTTCAGTTGATTTATGCTGTATTTTCAAAGAACCTGCTAATTTGGGGAAAGGATCAGTATACATAGCACTATCTGCAAAACATTTTCTTCCCAAAACACCTACGTTTTCAAGCGGTGAAGCAGAAGGCTTTATGTAGTGGCATTAATGTTAGAAAGTATGATTGATTATGGTCTTGTCACTTGAAATTTGTTTCAGGTGTTGTGTTCCCAGTGTTAAAGTAATTCACTGTAACATAAATGGATGATTTTTATAATATGCTCATACAAGGTTAGTGAGGTAATAACTTTGGCAGTGCAGGGTAAAATGTGATTACAGTGACTTTGTCCTCTGAGTTTCTCAAGAAAGTTTGCTGTGAGAGTGTTGCAGTGAAGCAGCTGGTGTTCATTTCTGAGTCGTGTTGTATGGTAAGGTCATTGTCTGCTGGTATGGTAAGGCACAGATCTGCTGAAGAAAACGGTGATATTTTGAGTGGGAGAAGTGAAATCAAGGGAAGTGACTTTGGGTCTGTGTTTGTGCCAGAGAGAACTCAGACCTGTATGCAGAATGGTTGGTTACCTGTGAGACAGGGAAACTCGCTGGACCTTCTTTTTGTCACGGCCTTTCAGTTTTTCCATTGTTGGCTGTTTTCTTACATCAGGCCTCAGTGTTTTATCTCCTCTACTAACTGAAGTACATGTGTTTCTTTTAGAGACTGCATAGATCGCTAGCATGAAGTAATAAATAATATTAGGAGGTTAAATGAAATTTGACTGTATTCAGTAGTTTTCTATTTCTTATATCTGCTTCTTGCGTGTACTACGAAGTGCAAGATTTTAAGTACTAAATTTGCAGCATAAACAATTGCTGTGGTCTCTGCATGGTCCTGTCTGGCTTCATTTATATGGAAATACTTCCACCTTCAAATCAGTGTAGGTGTTTCATGATACTAAAACTAATGAAGCAAGATGTACAGGATTTGAAGCATGTGGAAGGCTTACTTAACTGTTGAGATGTTCCCCAAATTTCAGAAAAACTCTTGGAATAGAATATATAAAAAGTACAGCTTTGTTTCTGTGTTCTGTGATAGATGGAAATGCATCAGTTAATATAGTATGTCTAATGTCACATGACAACATGTTTTTTAACATGTGGGTAACTACTCTGAGAATGAGGCAAGTAAGAAAAAACTGTAATGGCATATGTGGTTGGTAAGTAAACAGAAGTCTCAGGATGACACTGTTAGAAATCAGAATTTTCTCCTGATTATATGCTTAGAAATTAGAGTTTTCTCCTGATTATATATTCCTATGGCCTTTGGTGACCCATAGGCAGTTGTTTTGTGATGGCTGTAGGTACCTGGAGTTGATTTACACCTGAGTTAATGACAGGTTGTTTCATCAGCTGTGTTCTGGCTTTTTCTTGGAGAAAACTAGGTAAGTTTCTGTAAGCTAACTGATAAGCAGTCTAGTTGATGTTTACTTTGGCCACCAATGAAGCAGGACTGGGGTGACATAGGAAGCCATACAAACTGCCTCTTAAGATGTATCTAGGGTGTTTCTCAGCCTTCCACTGTTTCACTGTGGAATGAGACTGATTTGTGTGTGCAGTTGTTTCTTGGGGAAACTTCATTCATATACCTTAGTCATGCTAGCTGAATCAGTTTTGTGGTAGTGGGGACTTGGATTTCTCACCCATCTGTAGATTAACAGAGGTTTGTTATTGAGATCCAAGTTTCAACCACTTACGGGTTTTATTTGTGGTTCAAGAGATACAATTTACCTACCACTGCTATGTACAGTAAATCATAAACTTACCTTGAAATTAATATATTGAATCTTGCCTACAGTGTTGTAGGATTCTGTGAAGGAGCGTTAATCTTATTGTGCTTTGTCTAAACCAGTTCTTTCAAGTGATGTAGCTGCTTTTAGAACACAACAGTTATTCACTGGGCTTAATAAATGGATTCTTAAATTCATGATTGTTGAAAAGCAACATTGCTGCCTCACTGATGCTTTTGAACGAACATGGTCTAATCCTGACAGTTATGTTTTTACAACATTTCTAAAGAGTGTGCCACTTTTGTCTTAACTTTCAAATTGTTCATGTCTTAAACTTTGCGTGTATCTATGCTAAATTTGCAGTTCCCATAGAATATAAATAATATGTTTATTCTTGCTTGCCTCATTGTCCATTTGCTCTGGTAATTCATTTCATCACTGCTGTTAGACAAATTAAAATTTCTCCTATTTGAAAGCTTCGTGGTGTACATGCCCTTGCCCAGTTCTTAAAATTGGACTTTTTCTTGTTCCAGTTCATCCTTTCTGCTAATCACAAGTGTATGTTGAAAGAAATGTAAATTCCTCCAGATTTCTTCATTACTCTTTATGTACCTTGTATGTCCTTTGCTCCCTTGCTAAAAGCTGTTTTGGAAGTAAGGGGAAGAGGAACTTTTTTAAAACTTAGCAACATAATACTAAGAAGTTGGGTATGATGGAAAAATCACAAACAATGCAAGAGTAAATGCATGTGCATTCACCATGGTGATTTTTTCATCATCTCCGTTGCATGTAACCCTTGCTTCTCATGATCTTTGGTTAGATGTTAAATTTTGGCTAACATATTGCATGCTTTTATAAACCTACTCTACAGGTAAGAAGAAAGTTGCACCTTGTTTATAAATAATAAATATTTTTTAGCATACCAAATACAGACGCTTGTAGGACTTGCTGTTGTGAGTAGTCATAATGGAATCAGTAGGTCTTGTAGCTGTTGAAAACAATGTGTACACCAGAGTAAGATTAAGCATTCAAGAAATAACTGGAGTCATGCAAGTTGTTTTGAGACCTAAATTAAGCTGTAGTGTCTTAAGTTATGATTACAAGCTGAATTAAGAATTTGGATTAACAACAGAAAAAGGCTGTGACAAATCTGGAATGTAGAAGGGTAAGAAGAGGATATGTTCTAAAATGTTTAATGCAAATTTATGTAGCAGGCAAAAAGAAATAGCTTGAATCACTAAAAATTGTGATGACTACCCTTCCAATTACATGATTTTTCCCCCCTCACCCTCCATTTCTCTGTGAAGTGTGGAGAATTGCTGTTCTCCTGAGTAAAGTTTTATGATATCGCATATGTGATGTTAACATGTTTCTCCCATTCC